>NW_017670904.1:409731-412731 GCF_001879085.1 Nicotiana attenuata | reverse complement strand
ACGTAAGTTAGGTAGGGGAAAAGGTTAAAGTTTTACGTTAACCTACGTTGGGGGTTAGGGGTCTAAACAAAAGAGATGTGAAGGGGTGGAATGAAGAGATACAGTAGGCTATAAGGCATGGAGCACGCAAGCAACCATTATCAGCAATATACAGAATCCTCTTATTCTGCACTGTGTACTACATTTGGCAAGAAAGGAATTGGCGAACGTTTCGTGGAAAACAGAGAAGTTGCGAGGAGCTGGTCAGAATGATAATTCAAGTGGTGTACTGTCGAGGAAGTTTGAATCCTAGAATAGATAGAAGATTGCAAGATTTAAATTTTTACCCTTAGATTGTTATAGCAAAAGTAGTAGTTGTAGTAATGAGGACACTAGATTTGGGGCTGCACGTCCAAATCTAAGTGAATAACTGATAGGATTTTTTACTCTACTTGTAACTATTTTCCCTGGTAATAATAAATTTAATTACCAAAAAAAAATATTACCAAAAAGTATTTTTATACAAATAGTCGATCGGATTCACGGTTTATTTTTTAGCTAATATACATAAATTATGACTGATTTTATACGGTTATGCCTATATAATACATGAGTTATGCAAATATTATACATCAACGAATCATTTTTAGTTTAATCGATTAGGTAAACGGCTACTTAATAAGTCAACAAATTTTTTTACCATTTTTAATTTAACTAGTTGGGTGAACGACTATTTAAGGTTAATTTTTCAACCAAAAATTGCACGTAGCATTCTAAGCGTGCTTGCTTTGCGCAGCGTCTCAAAAATAAAAAAAACAAAAACTTGAAAATGCACTGGCCCGCACCTTTTTCGCGTAAAATAAACTTGAAATGCATTGCTAAAAATGACATTCGACAAAATCAACATCTGTCCTGTCCCAAGATCATAATATAATCCCACTTTATATTTCCTTTTATCATTTAATTATGTAAAATAATAAGCTAACAAATCGTTCACCAAAGTCTTTGAAAAGGCAGATCTATATTATCCACATTATGGCTCCACCATATAAAGAGCTACTAATCACACGATTCATCATTACTTTACTTGTCACATATCTGAAAATCTAATTAGTCGATTTATAATTTATAATCCTCCTTTTTTGTAGCAAAAACTTCTTTTAGATTTTTTTGTTGTGGCCCTCTTTAACTTTTTGATCCTACCATAAAATGTTATAACGTCATGATAAATACCCTTTTATTACTATTAATTAGTTATTTCAGATTTAAATTTCATATATAAAATATACATAAAATATTTTGCGTTTATGTAGAATCTGAGAAGGACTGCACTTCAAGAAGTGTAAAATAAATTACATTTGATAAATAATAGGTAGTGGTTTACTAAAATTTTTCGACGCGAATATAAATTAATCGAACCATAAAATAATAGCTCCAGTTGGAAAACTCAAAGAAACTTTTTGATACTTACAAGGGTAAAGGATTAAAGGACACGTGGACGAGTCAGAACTAAATTCCTGACCGTCCGATTGAGAACATCCAAAGGCCAGCATAACGATTAGGTGGGGAAGGCTTAAAGTGGGACCCAGTTTAAGTGGGCCAGTCAGCAGAAGCAGACAAAAAGGGGAACACAAGCACATGATTACTGATGCACCCCACAAGCATTGGATCATAAATGTTCGGTAAATTGCAGCTGTCTTCCTTCTAATTTTGTAATATTGCACCTTCTTTTGCTTTAATAAATTGTATACACGTTGCTCCTTCTAGTTACATTGTATATGCCATTATTTTCTTATTTATCAATTCAAACAAAAGGTTTTTTATATGTGAAAATAATTTTAGTTTTAAATTTATTTTGTTATTATCAATAACATATGTTCATAAGATATAAAAATCTCATACTATATTTAAGAACATAAATAATAAAAAATATTCTTAAACTATATCTTAAGTCAGACTCTATCCCGTAAGATAAAATGAATGGAGTACTTTATTACGTAATTTCTATTTGCATTATTGACACCTCCCTTCACCATTTTTGAGCAAAGAATTTTGTTAAAAGAGACCTTGCATAATAATCAATTTATTTTTCTTTGTTCCTTTCTTTATATCATTTTTATTTTCCTCTAGTTCCTACCAATAATATATTCTTTTTTTGATTTTCCATAATCGAAAATATTTATTGTTTAGTATTTTTTAATATTTGTAGGACTATTCAACAACAATAACAAAATTTAGTGTAATTTTACAAGTGGAGGCTGGGACAGGTAATGTGTACACATACTTTACTACTTTGAAGGTAGAATGGTTGTTTCCGATAGACCCTCGACTCAAGAAAGACGAAAACAAAATGATACAAAAATAGAAGGAGAAAAAAAGTAAAATATAATAAAGAGTAAATTTGCCTTCTTTGATCTAACCATTTTTTCTTTCATAGAAAAACTAGTGAGGTAGGTATGACTTACAAACTTGTTGGATTTGTTTAATAATATTGCTAAACAAGAAGGACGTAACTGCAATTCAACCTTTTCTTTTCCTATTCCATGTTTTCGGTTCGATTTAAGATCTACTAATTAGTTATTTAATCCAAAAATAATTATATTAGAAAATTTTCAACATTTCATATTCACTCCATTTAACTACCGGTCCTTCTCAGTCTCTTAAATCTTTGTTAAAACTCCCTTCTTCAAAGCAAAGTAGTGATTCTTCTATACTCTTAACACGTTTTCTTTCAGATTATTTCTCACTTTTTACCAAAGAAATTGATCCAAATTTGCTTCTTCGACTACCCCTTTTCAAGATTCTGCCACAATTTCCTCAAAGCTTGTAACTTTCTTGCTCTTTCTATATGTAAATTTCATGTTGGTCCAATTTTATGATGTTTATGTATTAAATAATGAAAAGGGTCTGTATATTTTTAAGTAATGTTGTGTTATATTTCAGACTTTAAAGATTTTGTTGTTGAAAAATTGCAGATAATATTTTATGGTAGGTGCTTTTAAAAAGGATACAGTTTTAGAA
>NW_017670904.1:370620-401979 GCF_001879085.1 Nicotiana attenuata | reverse complement strand
TGCATTTGTCTTTAAATAGAGTTATAAGTAATTCTAGGAGTTAAATAGTGTAATTAGGTCTTTACTTGTTTTAAGATTTTATAAAATCAGAAAAAATAATAAATACAAAAAATACAAAAATAGATAAAGGAAAAAAGGGAAAAAGAATTAAAAAGATGGTCTTAATTGGAGACCAAATTTGGGCCACAATCAGTCAGCCCAAACGAAATTCCCAACCCCAGGCCCAGTTTACCCCTGCCCGGTCCAATTGCCTCATGCTCAAAACGACGTCGTTTTGACGTCGTTTAATCACGACCATCCATCTCCCCAAATCCAATGGCCACGATTGACTCTCAGAATGAAATAAAACTGTCCGAATTACACAGAAAAAATCAAAACACAACTCCTCTTCCTCGTACCAACCCGTCCCCTGTAACGCCGGTGCCGGCCACCCTCATCCGCCCTAGCCCCACCGTCCCTCCGCCGTCCGCCGCCGGCCGGAAATCGCCGGCGCCGGCGGCGATGCTCCGATCAACCCCAAAATCACACCCCAGATTCCTCTTCTCCTCCTTTACCTGAATCCACTGTCCTTTGCTTTCAAATCTTACTGGAACTCGTCGAATATCCGTTCAAAATTTTCCGGCCAAGTCGCCGGTTATGCCAAACGGTCCCAAATTAACACCATGGGACCGCCTTGACCTCCTTTACCCAACCCCCATAGCCACTTACCTCGAATATGGCCGGAACTGCTCAAATATCGAATCAAAAATCCGGCCAAAACCCTATCTCTTCCAAACCCTACCAAACTTACACCCCATACTCCCCTCCCTCTCCTTTACCTGAATCCTTAACCAGAATCTTTCGAATGTTGCCAAAACTCCTCGAATTTTAGATCTTAGACTGGCAGAACCCTAACTCAGAAAATCTTGGGGATTTTGGACCGTAATTTCCCTAATCATGTGTGTTCTTTTGGAAAACACACGATTGGGGATGTTACGTGTCAAGAATCCCGGAGGATTCAAACAAATGGCCGGTCAAAGTTCCCCTTGGTCAGTCGAATACTCTAATTCAGTAAGTTTGCTGATTACTTCTATTCTTGATTCTTATTTTTTGGGGTTCCGTATTTGTTCTAAGTTTAGTTTACGATTTGTTTGAGCTTTGTTTGGATTTCAATTCGTTCCTCAGCACCTGAACTAATTAGTAATCTCTTATGGTTGCTGTTAGTTAGCATTAATTAGTTTAGTTTAGTTTAATTAGTAATCGTATTAACAGTTCCATGTTTAGGGTTTAATTAAGTTTTATGATTTGTTAATGATCTTCGTGGAGGTACTGTTCTCAGTCTTCATGTTAATTTAAATTTGTTCCAATAGGTCTAATTTTTGTTTAGTTTAGTTAGTTGATTCATGAGTGGTCACTGCAATTTGTAGTTCATGGTTAGGTTGGATTTCATGATTGGTTAATTGTGCAAAAATTCAATTTGGTGGGATCTTTTGGCTATAGCTGAGCAAGATAGTGACCAGCAATTACAGTAAAAGGGGTTCTGGTCTGGCCAGTAATTTCAGGAGGTTCAAAGGGTAGTTTAGGCATAGAAAAGGGCAGTTTTATTAGATTTGGTAATTCTTGAAGTGGGCTAAGGATAGAATAGGAATTGTAACAAGTATAGAACCTTCTAGTATGGACTATAGTGTAGGTTCTAATAAACTTAAGGTAGTTGCTTGTGTAACAAGTCAGAAAATAAAGGGTAAACAATGAAATTAGAATAGGGACTAAGGGGTAAAGGGAAAAATCTGAAATTGGACCTAAGTTCACCTATAAATAGGCTTTCATTTGCCTTGAGTAAGAGGTTTTTTTTAGCCATCAAAAAATCCCTTCTCTTCTCCGCAAGTTTCAGAAAATTGAAATCCAACTCCCATAGATCTCAGTTTTCTCAAAATTTCCAGGAAAACAATAGACAAAAAAAAAATCAAAAAAATTTTTACTGTTTCATTGATTTCTCCTTAGATCACCCTCGATTCCAATCCTTAATCCAATTATCTAGCTCATTAAAAATCAGAAGTGATTTGCGCATGAGAGGGGCTTAGTTCTAGTTGATTGTTGATTGCATACTGGTTGTGCTAAGTGCTGAGTTCATTTCTGGCTATTTGGTCCTATTCTGGGGTGGATCTGTGGATTCTGCTTGGTTTTCCAATTTGTCCTGAACTGTTGAACATTTTATGGGCTATTATACTCGTCTATTGCTTGTCGCTGGGTTTTAGCTTATTCCTGAACTGCTGCTGAAATTGTTACTGCTGCTGACTTCCTCCTTTTCTGTTTGATTCAAGTATTCAGGTACACATCTTGTACTCCCCAGGCATCTGAAGTGAAAATGAAGTGCTGATCATGCCTCTTTTATTGAACTCCTCTGTTTTAACTTATGATTGATTAGGACCCTATTGTTGCATGTAATCACTAAGGACTGTATAACTGGACTGAATATCTGGACTGTGTAATGGATTCTAATTCTGATTATGTTAATTCTGATATGATTGGACTGTCTCGATTTCTATTGTTACGTCAGTAGGACTGCCTATTGCAGTTGTTTGTATGAACAAGTGTGGTAGAGTAATGCAACATCATAGCCTGATAAGTTGAAGTTGGAATAGAATAAGGGCTTGAACATCTTAAGTTTGATACCTCTGCATTATTAATAATCACTTTAGTCCAATTATCCCGTATCTATTTTTGAAATTATCTGCAGCAAGCAGTGGATACAATTGAACAACTTGAAATAGGTTCATTAGTGTTTTTCCATGTGAATTCGCTTAAGTTCCAGTACCAATAGTTGCTAACAGACATTAGCTTAAATAGTCACCAACAAACATGCATGAGATAAATAATGAGTTAAATGAAGTAAGTATAAAACCAGCAAAATAATTGCCTGATTTACTGATGCACTGGTATAATTCTCTAGTATACATATAAATTGCATTCTAATGTGATCCAGAGTTGCTCGATAAGCTGAACTGGACGGGCCATCTGGGCCTGTTCTCATTGGATGAAGCTCATGTCCAGGCAGCCTTTCCCGTTATCACAAGCAGCACTGAAATGGCATTGGGCCATATTTAAAGCCTAATTTTATCCAGAAAATTTACTGACCCTTGAACAATAACGCTGAAAGGTAATTTATTGTCGGCAAAGAATATAGAAAGGTTATAGCCACTTTAGGATTCCCTTTAAAATTAATGATAGACGAGACGAGCCTCGCCAAATAAAACACACAAATTGCGGGGCCCTCATTAATTGCTTATATCAAAATATTTAGACTTCGGGATGTGCCATTTAGCGAATTTCATGGCTCCCCACACAGTTAATAAACGCGTAGCTACTTTAGGCGCGCATTTTAAATAAAATCACCTTCCTAAACATGGGTGCACATTTATGTGACCCAAATCCAAATCTCAACAAAGTCGAAATGTGTTAACAATCACGGGTGCACTGGTGCGACGTGGTTTGAGGCGCATTTCCACGACGTTGCAATTCGTTTAAAAATCGAATAAATAAAAATAAAAGCGGTTTACTAATAAAAGCACATAAGCTAGAACATATTTCGAAATCAGATAAAATCAAATACAACAGTTGAGCGACCGTGCTAGAACCACGGAACCCGGGAATGCCTAACACCTTCTCCCGGGTTACCAGAATTCCTTACTCGGATTTCTGGTTCGCTGACTATTAACAGAATCATAATTCCCTCGGTTCGGGATTCAACTGGTGACTTGGGGCACCCTTAATCTCCCAAGTGGCGACTCTGAAATCTTAATAATAAGTCCCGTTCCGATTGTCACTTCAAGGTGGAAATAACTCCCTTTATTATACCCTTCCGGGGTGTAGTGTGAAAAAGGAGGTGTGACAGGAGATTACATGATTTTCGAAGTGATATATACTCATTATGTGTTTCTTATGTGTATGAACGAGTTTGGATTATAAATGATCAAAAGATGACAATTCGACACAAAAAGAAGAAATTAAAGGAGTGGGAGCTCGTCTATTCTCGTGCGTGGCACGAAGTCAGACGCGAAAAAGGAGAAAAGTTAAGGCACAAAACAGCAAAGCGAAGCAAAGGCACGGAGCGCTTCGCGAAATGGAAGAATCTCAAAAGATGGATCCGCGTCAAAGTCCGCGTCTAGACGCGAAGGCAGACGCGGATCCGCGTCAAAGTCCGCATCTAGACGCGAAGGCAGACACGGATTCCAGCTCTCCCATCCGAAGTCGGATTGAAGAATTCCGCTCCTCATCAACCCTAGGTCATATAAATACATCCTAAAACGCCACTTTGAAGGGGGAGACAGTACTTTAGGGTTAGACAACACCCTTTGAGGCAAGAACACGCTAGGAGCAAGGAGGAAAATTCAACTACGAGTTTTTCCCCTTCTTCTTCCTATTTTTTCATTGTTGGTTATGATTTTTAGTATTGTAGTTTTACATACTATTATGAATAGTTAATTCGTTTTCTAGGGTTTTGGTGGAACCTTTTGGGGATGAATTGGTTGTTATATTAATATAGTTTTGAGTTAGTTGTTAATCTCTATTTGTTCAACTACGTTTTGATTTTGGTTAATTGAAAGGATCCTCAATTAGCCGTTCCTATTTATTATGTATCTGCTAGAGAGAGAGTGCATATTTAGGTAGTTGTTTGAACAACATCACTCCCGGAGTATAGGCGAGAGTCATAACCGAGGGTTTAGAGGTTGGATTAGAGATAACGATACCTCGGGTGCGATCTAAGTGAACTGTAATGTGAATCTAGCTAGCGTAGCTTGAGAGAGTGCGTCTAGTAAATTATCATAATTGCTTGAGAGAGATTTATGATAGCTGGAGAGTTCATGATTGATAGAGGCAACTAAGTCAAAGCTATAAGAAACATACAACTAATGAAATCAACAATTGGGGAAATCATAACTCTAGACCTCCTTAATTTAGTCTCTAAACCTTTGTCTCGTTAGTTGATAATTTTACCGTTTTATAGTATTTGTTGGTTAATTAGTTAGATATAAAAATCTTAATATTATAATTTAGAAATTGTTCAAACTTGTCTTCTTTGCGATATTGAACAATTACAGCGAAACCTTAGTTCTCTGTGGGATTCGACTCCGGACTTTTAGACCGGATTATATTTGCAGCGATCGCTTATCCTTTTTAGGACTAGTGTTGGGCGTGACCAAATTTTGGCGCCGTTGCCGGGGAATTAACGGTGTAGTTGTAGCTGTATATATTGCTAGGTTACGAGTTTGAACTTTTATTTTGTTTTCTTTTGTTTTGTTTTTTTTTTTGTATTTTTTTTATAACTATCAATTTGAGAAATATGGCATCTTGGAATTATGGGAATTTAGGTGTAGATAATTCTACTATTGATCTCCATACATATTGTGAAGGAAACCACCCGTGGCAAAATTTTTAAAACGTTCCTAAGAGCGAGTTATGTGCACCAACTCAATCTTATTTGTGGAATGTGCGTGATGTGTGTGGTGGTAAAAAAGGTCACCTTCATGGTTGTGCTTATATTTATTATTTTCCCCCAACCCCTTACTATGATGGTTCTATCTTTTCTTGTGAAGTTAACAGGAACAAAGAACCTGAGAATGCAGACTTGAAGGAGATCAAGGATATGCTAAAGTGCCTTCTGGAACAAAACAATGAGAAACAATTGCACATAGAAAGGCAAGAGGCAGCTATTCGCAAGTTGGAGGCTCAATTGAGTCAAGTGGTTGGAGCTTTTAATGCTCAACAAGCCAATATTGAGGATAACAGCCAAGAAGAGCATGAATTTGAGGTGTTAATTAGGGAGGTCAGAGTAGAACATCAACAACCTAGCCAACTACAATTTGAGGATGTCAATGTTGAAGAAGTGAGACTAGAGCCAGCCAAGGACTTTGAGGATATAAATTTTGTTGACTCTAGTATCATTGATGTTGAGGATGTTGAAAGTCTTGAAGTTCATGTGTTTGAGCGCATTGGTCCACACTCCAAGCATTTTTCCACATTATGTTTGGATGATGATATGGAAATAGAGTCATCTGAACCAATCGAAGAGTCAAGTAATGAGGAACAAGGTGCATATATTCTTGAATTCTTCTTGCCAGAAAGTCAGGATTACATACCTCATACAAAGGCCAAGGAGTGCAGAATACTACATTATTTCCTTGGGCCAGTTAGATTCGTTCCACCGCCCCATGATCATAATCATAAGCTTGAATAAAAACTTGGGGTTCAATTCATAAGCTCGAGGTGGAGGCAAAAAGTGATTCGCATCGTGCCGCGACGTTAAATCAAGCGCTTGTTGGGAGGCAACCCAGCTTTATTGCTTTCTTTTATTTATTTTTTATTTTTTTAATTGTATTATTTTTGTAGTGTCAATTTTTTTTATTTTTTTTAGCAGCATGGAAAGCAAAGGTATTGGAAGGATGCAACATCAAATCAAATGGTTGGAACTAAGTGTGAGGTACCCGCACGAATGACCAAGCCTGGGAGAAGTCTGAGTACCTCATGAACTGCTAGTGCTTCGGCCTTTGGCCTACCAGTGAGTTTCTCTTACCCTCTTATGGTTATGCTGTGCATTGGGGACAATGCACAATTTAAGTGTGGGGTGATAAGATTGTCTGGGTGACTTTTCATGCTACTTTAGCTGTATTAGTTTAATTAAATAGTATTTTTTTTTATGATTGGACTTTTCCCGACGATGGATCTATTAGACAATTTTCTTGAGGGATTAAAGTCTAAAGAAAAAAAAACAAAAAGATTTTCTTTGTAGGTAGTGTAATAATTCCCCCTTGGTTTTTCTTTGTGCCGCGGTTCTTTTCCAAGGGTTTTATTTGAACCGGGTATAGTTGGTTTTTTTTGGGAGTAGGAGCCATTGTGTTGTGTTTTGAATTGAAGCAATATCTCTTGACTTGGTTATGCCTTGAGAATAGTGAGTACTTTGGCTGTGACGCTTAGGCTCAGTTTTGACTCTTGTATAAGTACCTTAAATTGTATGATCTTAACTTTGCTTAACTGCTTTGACTAGAGTGTCTTGATGAAACCAATCCTGAGTGAGTTATGTGCCATGTGTGTGTAAGGATTTGTTATATTCTGTGTATTGCATTTGATGCCTAGAACTTGCCCCGTGTGTTTGCAAAGCGAAATTGTAGTTTTATTCAGTCTAGGAAGTCATATAGGCATTTCTTTGTTGAGCCAGATATGTATATTTTATCCGCCTAATTATTATGTATCGTAGTTAACCCCTTTGAGCCTGTAATCCTGTTTCTTTGGCAACCACATTACAGGCCTTGCCCATTTGTTTGAATTAAACATCTATTTGAACCTATTAACCTCTCATGAGCACTTGAATTGTTTATGAACTTTGTAAAAGTTAAAGTGGTGGGTGGTTGGTTTGGCTTTTGAGTGGAACTAATGAAATCAGGAGAAAGGTGCACTGTTTTGAACAAGTAAGAGCCACTTGAATTGAAAAAAAAAATATAGTTGTATTGTTGTGAAAAAAAATTTCTTTATAAGTGGTGGCTCTTGCTGTAATTGTGCTTAAAGAAGAATGGGGTAATATACATTGATGTGAAGGTGGAGTTTGGTTTGACATAAGTATTGGGTTTGAAGTATATGTATTAAAGTGCTTAGGGAGGTATAGTCACTCTTATATCTAATGTATCCTACCCGTCCTGTAGCCTACATTACAACCAAATAAAGTCCTAATTGATCCTAGTTTGAATGAGCTCGATTAGTGGAGTAGTACACTACGGGCAAGCTTATGGTGCATCTTTTGTGGCATATGAATGTTATTTCTGAGAGTGAGTGAATTCTTTCTATCTTGAGTTCCTAAGTGTTCTTAAATTTTATTGTGTGGAACTACTCTCTTTTGTTGTGTGAGGGCACTTGATTCATGAAGGAAAGGTAATGTCAGTGACCTCTATGTTAGAGTAAGTGGGTGAGTTGTGAATAATGCATGGTACTTATGAGTCAAATCTTGAGGTGAAGATGTTACGCTTTTGTGCTTAGTCTATTTTAAATACTCTTGGTGTGATGAGTTAGGAGAATTGTTTAAAAAGGTCGTGTCTATAAAAAAAAAGTGTAGTTTGATTGCTTGAGGACGAGCAATAGTTTAAGTGTGGGGTGTTGATAAATGATGAAAAATGCATATTTTTGAGTATATTTGCAAATTCATTTTTGTGTGTGTCGCGGGAGATTACATAATTTTCGAAGTGAAATATACTCATTATGTGTTTCTTATGTGTAGGAACGAGTTTGGATGCTAAATGATCAAAAGATGACAATTCGACATAAAAAGAAGAAATTAAAGGAGTGGGAGCTCGTCTATTCTCGTGCATGTCACGAAGTCGAACGCGAAAAAGGAGAAAATTTAAGGCACAAAACAGCGAAGCGAAGCAAAGGCACAGAGCGCTTCGCGAAATGGAAGAATTTCAAAAGCTGGATCCGCATCAAAGTCTGTGTCTAGACGCGAAGGCAAACGCGGATCCGCGTCAAAGTCCGCGTCTAGACGCGGATTCCAGCTCTCCCATCCGAAGTTGGATTGAAGAATTTCCCCCTCATCAACCCTAGGTCATATAAATACATCCTAAAACACCACTATGAAGAGAGGAGACACTACTTTAGGGTTAGACAACACCCTTGGAGGCAAGAACACGCTAGGAGCAAGGAGGAAGATTCAACTACGAGTTTTTCCCCTGCTTCTTCCTATTTTATTGTTGGGTATGATTTTTAGTATTGTAGTTTTACATACTATTATGAATAGCTAATTCGTTTTCTAGGGTTTCGATGGAACCTTTTGGGGATGAATTGGTTGTTATATTAATATAGTTTTGAATTGGTTGTTTATCTCTATTTGTTCAACTACGTTTTGATTTTGGTTAATTGAAAGGATCCTCAATTAGCCGTTCCTATTTATTATGTATTTGCTTGAGAGAGAGTGCATATTTAGGTAGTTGTTTGAACAACATCACTCCCGGAGTATAGGCGAGAGTCATAACCGAGGGTTTAGAGGTTGGATTAGAGATAACGATACCTCGGGTGCGATCTAAGTGAACTGTAATGTGAATCTAGCTAGCGTAGCTTGAGAGAGTGCGTCTAGTAAATTATCATAATTGCTTGAGAGAGATTTATGATAGCTGGAGAGTTCATGATTGATAGAGGCAACTAAGTCAAAGCTATAAGAAACATACAACTAATGAAATCAACAATTGGCGAAATCATAACTCTAGACCTCCTTAGTTTAGTCTCCAAACCTTTGTCTCGTTAGTTGATAATTTTACCGTTTTATAGTATTTGTTGGTTAATTAGTTAGATATAAAAATCTTAATATTATAATTTATAAATTGTTCAAACTTGTCTTCTTTGCGATATTGAACAATTACAGCGAAACCTTAGTTCTCTGTGGGATTCGACTCCGGACTTTTAGACCGGATTATATTTGCAGTGACCGCTTATCCTTTTTAGGACTAGAGTTGGGCGTGACCATATATATATATATATATATATATATATATTGAGTTTTGGACATATATGCAGATTCTCCACAGAATATTAGCAGATTACATAAATTTTCAGATTCTGTTCCAAATTAGTACATATGAACTTCAAAAATATAACCAAGCAATAACTGAATAGACAAAAAATATTAAAATATTTACACTTAGGTAGAATATTGTAAATAATGAAAATTTACAGTTAGGTAGTTGAAAGGACCACTTAGTGTGAATATTTCTTCTAAGATGTAATGTAATGACTAGCACGGTTTAGTATTGTAATTGAAAGTACTTTCGGTGCTACTCTGGTTGCTGATCTCATGGTGCAAGTTAATGTCATTTGGGTGATGAACTCATTGATATACTTGAAGTCCACACTTTATAAATTATAAAATGAAGACTGTGAGGGAAAAATAAGACGTAATTGATTTAGCGAGCATGAAGATATAATATGATTTTATAGTTGCATACTAATAGCTTGTTTGGCCAAAATTTTTCAAAGTTAAAAGTATTTTTATTTCAATGTTATAGTGTGTGGCCAAGCTTTTAGAAGAAGAAAAAAATGTATTTGAGTCAGGCGGATCTATGACTTACTTTGAGGGGTCACCGGACCCGTAAACTTCGGCAGAAATCTTGTATATGTATATGTGTAAACCTTGAAAATGGTTAATTTAAATCTCTTGGCACCCTTAACCTTAAAAGCCTTTAGGAGGCACTGATTGAACAGAATATTGTGCCCCCGTCGCATTAAATTCCTGGTTCCACCTCTGATTTGAGTAAGCAGAAGTAGCTTCTGAGAAGCAGAAAAAATAACTTCACTCTTAAAGCACTTTTTAAAAAAGAACTTTTCAGAAAATACACTTAGAAATACTTTTTAAAAGCTTGACCAAACACTAATTGCTGTTGAAAAGTACTTTTCAAATTAATTAGCGAAAATCAAATTGCTTTTTAAAAAATATACTTCTCAAAATAAGTTAATTTTAAAAATTTGGTCAAACAAGCTATAAGTACTTTATCGGGAATGTTATAAATCAACATGCATACGTGAATGTGGTCATTGATCGGTAATAATCAATAAGATTTTATCGCGATAAGTGAAATGAGATCAAATACGTAACTTTGCAAATGCAATAGCTCCTACGCAAAGTATTGTCCTGGATTAGTCCATACTTTGAAATGAGTCCAATTGAATTATCCTTTTAAAAGTATTTATATCCTACTCGACAAATAACTTTAATGCAACTTTTATTTTATTTAAGTATTTATTTATTTATTTATTTTTGTTGTTGTTCATCTTTATAACATGTAATTCAATCACTTTTGTACTTCGTTAGTTGATAGTTTGTATTTTGCAGCATAATCTTTCCTCAAAATGTAATTATAGTTAATTTCTTTGTGTGACGAATATGTGCAAATCAACACAGCTCGCGATATAGTACAACAATGCACAAACGGTTTGAAGTAGATCTTTTGGATTACTAAAATAATTGATTAGAAATTTATAATATTGGACACGATGGTTTGGTGATTTGTGTAAGCAAAAGCATACTTTTAGGAACACATGGACTTGTATATGTTCTACGGAAAACGCAATAGCATACTTCTAGGAACACATGGACTTGCATATATTTTGCGGAAAACTTTACGTATTATTCCTTTCATGTATACATTTTTCGTTTATGTATAATTTTTACTCAAAATTTTGTTTTAATAATAATATTATTTACAAAAAATATATACTTCATGTCTCGGCATACACGTGCAACGCACGTGCCGAGAAACTAGTACTATATTAAAAGTATTAATGTCATGACCCAAAATCTACTAAGGGTCGTGATGGCGCCGGACACTGCTGTCAGGCAAGCCAACTAAAATACTTAATTAGATTCCAATTTAGACAATTTTGAAAACCCAGATTTTCCTTCTAATTTCATAAGTAAAGAGACAACTGCTTCAATTCAAATTAAATAATAAGCAATTAATACAAAATATTTCAAAACCATCCCAGAACCCGGTGTCACAAGTGCATGAGCAATTTCTAAGAAGTAATATAATACAACATACAGTGGACAGAAAGTAAATACAATATACTGGAAGGGACTATACTAGCTGCGGGCTGCCTCGAATAATGCAACTCACCTAGTCCCCAAATCATCCGTGCTGCTACGCCCAGTAGGCCACTAGAGTTACATATACCTGTGCAACAAAAATGCACAGAAGTGTAGTATGAGTACGAAAACAACGTGTACTCAATGAGTATCCCGTCTAATCTCGAAGAAGTAGAGACGAGATGGTCGATTTCGACACTTACTAGTGGTCCAATAATGATGTCAATAATTCATTAAATCGTGGACTCTTATAAACATGATTTTTAATCCAATAGGAGGAAACAAGTAAACAATAATTTCTTTTATAGGAAGTTTCCCAAAATTCCTTTTCATTATATATCCAAATATTCTCAAGCCATGAAGAGGCAATAACAACTTCAATAAGTTCAAGGCAGCAATACAAGCATGCGCAAATCATGCCGAGGCGTACGACCCGCTCCAACAGAAAATAAACTGTGCACTGCCGAGGGTCGAACGGCGCGAACCATAGATGCATCTATTACCCCGCTCGCGAACTATCCATGCGACGCGGTCAACATGAAATAAACAATCCCCCTGCTCGCGAATCATACGTGCGACGCCGGTACACATAGAAATACATGCTCAGATAGCCAATTAAGAATTTATCGGGGAATATTTATTCAAATAAAAGCCACTTTCTCTTTTAACAATGTAAGAAAAGAAGTTTAATCCTTTTTGAAATTATTTATTAATTCAATGTGGTTTAAGCAATTCGAGCTGTCAATAAGTTTACAATTCATCCAAGTATAGCATGCTTTTGGGTCCTAGACTACCCGGACAATAGCATAATAGTAGCTACGCATGGACTCTCGTCACCTCGTGCGTACGTAGCCCCCACAAATAGGAGCACATAACCAATTAATTCACCTGTGGGGACAATTCCCTCTTACAAGGTTAGAAAGGAGACTCACCTCACTCCGAANTATATATATATATATATAGACACACACACACACACACACACACACACACACACACACATATATATATATATATATATATATATATATATATATATGCAACTAATTCTGTAAATGAAAACACACATCTTCAGCTAATTTTATTATTTCACAGAAGTTTCTGTCACGACCCAAAATCCACTAAGGGTCGTGGTGGCGCCGGACACTGCTGTCAGGCAAGCCAACCAAATTACTTGATGAAGTTCTCATTTTTAACAATCTTGGAAACTAGGATTTTCCTTCAATTTTATAAATGAAAAGATAACCGCTTCAATTCAAACTAAATGATAAGCAATTAATACAAGATATCTTAAACCATCCCAGAACCCGGTGTCACAAGTGCATGAGCATCTACTGAGAAGGAAAATAAAATACAACATCCGTCCGAAATACAGTGGACAAGAAGTAAACACAATATACTGGAAGGGACTATACTAGCTGCGGGCCGCCTCGAATACTGCACTCACCTAGTCCCAGAATCATCTGTGCTGCTACGCCCAGTAGACCACTAAAGTTACATATACCTGTGCAACAAAAATGCACAGAAGTGTAGTATGATTACATAAACAACGTGTACTCAGTAAGTATCCCGCCTAATCTCGAAGAAGTAGAGACGAGATGGTCGACTTCGACACTTACTAAGGATCCAATAATGTGATGTTAATAAAACATTAAATCGCGGATTTCTATAAACATGATTTTAATCCAATAGAAGGAAACAAGTGAACAATTATTTTGTTTTATAGGAAATTTCCAAAATTCCTTTTCATTATTTATCCAAATGTTCTCAAGCCATGAAGAGGCAATATCAACTCTAATAAGTTCAAGGCAGAAATACAAACATGCGCAAATCATGCCGAGGCGTACGGCCCGCTCCAACAGAAAATAAATTGTGCATTGCCGAGGGTCGAACGGCGCGAACCATAGATGCATCTATTACCCCGCTCGCGAACTATCCATGCGACGCGGTCAACATAAAATAAACAACCACCCTGCTCGCGAACCATACATGCGACGCAGGTACACATAGAAATACATGCTCAGATAGCCAGTCAAGAATTTATCGGGGAATATTTATTCAAATAAAAGCTACTTTCTCTTTTAACAATTTAAGAAAAGAAGTTTAATCCTTTTTGAAATTACTTATTAATTCAATGTGGTTTAAGCAATTCGAGCTGTCAATAAGTTTACAATTCATCCAAGTATAGCATGCTTTTGGGTCCTAGACTACCCGGACAATAGCATAATAGTAGCTACGCACGGACTCTCGTCACCTCGTGCGTACGTAGCCCCCACAAATAGGAGCACATAACCAATTAATTCACCTGTGGGGACAATTCCCTCTTACAAGGTTAGAAAGGAGACTCACCTCACTCCGAAGGTCCATAACCGGCATTCCACGCCCTTCCGAAGACTCTAATTGATGCCCAACACTCCAAAACTAGCCAATGATTATGCAAATCCATTAATATACGATAAACTTCTCATATTAATCCAATTTATAACAATTCCTAACCCCGATCGGAAAGTTGACGAAAATGCCCTCGGGCCCACGTGCCCGAATTTCCAAAATTTTTGAAGAATAAGTTTACCCATAGCCTCACGAACTCAAATATATAATTTTCTCTAAATTCCATACCCGAAATCGTGGTCAAAATCCAAGAATACTAATTTTCTAGGTTTTTTTCCCTCAAACCCCACGTTTTCTACCAATTTACATGCTAAAATCCATACAAAATCAATATAAACTCAAGATAGGTGGGGTTAGCTTACCTTGTCGATGATGATGAAACACCCCACTTGAAGCTCTCCAAAATCGCCCATACCAAGAGAAAAATAGGTGAAATGAACTCAAACCCGATTTTAAAACACCCTTTTGCCTCGAGCAATTTCCGCACCTGCGGTCCTATGACCGCTTCTGCGGTTCCGCAGGTGCGGCCACTCTACTGCATCTGCGGTCCTTCCCAGGCCCCCTTATTTCCGCTTCTGCGACTTCTCCACCGCAGGTGCGGTCCCGCATCTGCGGAAATATGACCGCATCTGCGGTCCCTTCTCTTCTAGTGCAAAACCGCATCTGCGGTTAAGTGCCGCATTTGCGGTCCAAAAACCGCAGATGCGGTTATGACAGCAACCAACGACCTCAGCCTTCCAGAAATTCCATTTTCGATCTGTTAACCACCTGGAATCCACCCGAGGCCCCTGGGACCCCAACCAATCATACCAACCAGTCCCAAAACACATTACGGACTTGCTCGAGGCCTCAAATCATATCAAACAACGCTAAAACCACAAATCGGCCTCCAATCCAAGCTTTATGAACTTAAGAATTTTAAACTTCTACTTTCGATGTTTAAACCTATCAAATCAAGTCCGATTGACCTCAAATTTTACAGACAAGTCATATTTGACATTATGGACCTACTCCAACTTCCCGAATCGGAATCCGACCCCGATATCAAAAAGTCAACTCTCGATCAAACTTCCCAAAAACCTTCAAATTTCTATCTTTAGCCAAATGACTCCAAAATGACCCACGGACCTTCGAATTCACTTCCGATCGCGCTCCCAATACCATAATCGCCATACGGAGCTATTCACAGACTCAGAATCCCAAATGGACATCGATAACACTGAAATGCACTTCAACCCAAACTTATGAAATTTCTTCCAAAATGCTAACTTCCACAATGGGCGCCAAAACGCATCCGGGTCATCCACAACCCGATCCGGGCATACGCCCAAGTCCGAAATCATCATACGAACCTGCTGGAGCCTTCAGATCCCGATTCTGAGGTTGTTTACTCAAAAATCCAATCCTAGTTAATTCTTTCAACTTTAAGCTTCCGAAATGAGAATTCTCTCTCCAAATCAACTCTGAACTTCCCGCAATTCAATTCCGACCATGCGTACAAGTCATAATACCTGAAATGAAGCTGCTCATGGCCTCAGACCGCTGAACGCCGCGCTAGAGCTCAAAACGACCGGTCGGGTCATTACATTCTCTCCCACTTAAACATACGTTCGTCCTCGAACGTGCTGAGAACTGTACTGAAGTAGTCTGAAATCACTATTTAACACCTCATGCACCTTCCCGTGCTACCACAACTCTATTGAGCACATTAGCTCGATCAATTCTGAAGATATTTCCTTTTATTCAAGCAAATAAGCCTTAGAGTCCAATTCCAACATCCGGAATTCTATGCTAGTCGACCGGTCGCGAATAATACATGCGACGCGGTCGACTTAATTAAACAAACACCCCTCTCGCGAATCATACATGCGATGCGGGCACACAGCTAATATAAGCTTTCCTCATAAAATAGGAAACAAAGCACATAAAAACAGATACGAGGAACTGTACTCAGCTTCACACTGTTGCGGCGCGCAACCCGATCCGAACAACATAACCATGGCGGCGTGCCACCCGATCCACCCATAAAACTCGCATAAGGAGATACGCACCGAGCTAGATTGCTCATTTCAATAATATACCGAATGTGAGCATGTGATTTTTGCCTCGCTTAAATTACTCCTATAAAATTAATTAGAATTAGGATTTTTTTATTATTTGAATTTTAGGGAATTAATTGCATGATTTCGTGTTTGTTCGCATTGTTGTGTGCATCTTTAGTTGGTATAATTCATAAAAAATACAAAAAATATAGCACCTTTGCATTTAGGATTCAATTTTATATTGATTAGTTTTATTATTTAATTAATATTACCAAAAACAAGAGAAAATAACAAAAATAGTCATTTTATATTTTTTTTGTTTAGTTTTCTTTTTAAATTGGGATTTAGTTAATTTTAGGAAAATTAATTAGTTTAATTCAGGTCTTTGTTATTTTTAATTTTTGCTTTTAACAAAAACCAAAAAATATAAAAATGAAAATGAAAAGAAAATGAAAGAAAACACCCAAAACCAGCCCACACAAACCCTGTACCCGTTTCAACCCACGCCAAGTCCAGGCCCAAAACACCAACCCGATCCAACCCCCCTTCTCATAAAACGACCCCGTTTGATAAATTTTGATCCTGGCCGTCGAGGATTTTTGATCCTACGGTTAGGAACTAGGGTAAGCTTAATATAAAATGGTCGGATAGCCTACCCCCCCTCCCCCCCACCTTTCGTCTCTCATGAACCCTAGAGATCCCCCTTCCCGTCTCCGCCACCCTCCGCCGGCCGGAAATCGTCTCCACCGGCGGCGATTCTCTGATGGACCCCAAAATTACACCATTTCTTCACCTCATCTTCCTCATCATGAATCTAGCCCTATTTTTCCTCGAATCCCCTTCAAACCCTTCAAATAATCCAAACAGTGGTCGCCGCCTCCGCCGCCCACGGCGGCGCCATCACCCAAACCCCACCAAAGTCACATCCCACAACCGTCTCACCCTCCTCTACCTAAACCCCAAACTATTTTTCCCCAAATCTAACTGGAACTTTCCGAATTTTAGATCTAGGTTTTTTATAAAAACTGGTTGAGCCTTCAAGGACTACCAAGTGTCGATTTGAGTTCCTAGATAAAATTATGTGTTTGTTCTTACTAAGAACAAACATATAATATTATTTGGGACTCGATTCGAATTCAATCGACTAGAAGATCAAATCAGTAAGTTTTTCTTCCTAGTTTGATTATTTCTTTGTTATGCTTGATTCCATTCTCACGAGTCTTCGATTTTCTTTTTAGTTTAATCTTTGTTTGATTCTGTTCTTGTGACTGTTTCTGTTTTTTTTTTTAGTTTAATTTTGTTTTGATTTTAGTTAATCCTGTTTTTGTGATTTTTGATGTTAGTTAAATTTTTGTTTCGAATCTGTTTTGATATATGTTTTTGTTTCATTGATTTTAATTTTTATTATTTCAGTGTTTGATTTAATCAGTAATTTCTTATTGTTGCTGTTAGTTAGTTTCGAATTCTTTAAGTTTAACTATAGTCAAAATCTAACTAGGGTAAAAAGGGCCAGGGTTTAATTTGACATAGGTAGTAATTTCAGAATTCAAATAAGGGTAATATAGGTAATTCAAAAGATAGGGAATCCTGCAAATAACTGAATTGGAAACCCCTAGAATATTCTAGATGGGGTGCAAATTACCATTTCAGAGACTTAGTAGTGTAACTTGCGCAACAAGCCAAAAACTTAGGGACTAACTAGCTAAAATTTAAAAATAAAAGAGGGACTAAAGGTGCAAATAGCAATCTGAATGCAGCCCTAGGCTTTGCCTATAAAAAGGCATGCCTATTGCCTTGTTCCACAAGTCTAAAAAAATATGAAAAATCCCCAAAAAATTTAAAAAGGTTTTGAGGGTCTGAAAATTTGAATTTCAAATTCAAAAATAGAAGTTGGAAATCTGAGAGGGAGAGTTCATTCTAGGTCTTAGAAATTCTAAAAAAAAACCAAAAATAGCACAAAAACTCCAAAAAACACTATTCCATTGAAGTTTTCTCAAAGTGATTTCAATTTCCCGCTGTTAATTTCAATCTCCAGCTTAGATAGGGATAAAAATGGCTCAAATATTCCTTGTGTTTGGTTTTTGAGGTTCAGATGTTATCCTGGGTTTATTTCCAAGTCTGTTTGGGTTCATTTGGGTTTTAGTTTTGGTTATTTACTGGTTTTGTTTGCCGGAGTCCATTCCTGGGTTTGGATTTGAGTTTGCTGTTTCCTGCTGAAGCTTTTGCATCTGTTCTTATACTGCTGCAGCTGACCTCTCCTTATCCTCATTTTGATTACATTTCCAGGTACATCTCTAGCTTCAAATAATGTTGAAGAGTAGATCCTTCTGTATGCACGTACTTGAAGTGAAATAATGAAGAACTACTGATTTCACACGAAGATAGCTGTTATTTTAGCTTAAATACCTAGTCTAATAGTATTATTTGAATAAGTGTCTCACATGTATTAACAGGAGTATATTTGATTGACTAGACTGTCTATCATTGTATTGTGAATATTTGTCTAGTAGTTTACTGGTTCAATGTCAGCTCCTATTTTAGATGTTAGTAGAATTGATATCATGGTTAGTTTGAATAACCAAAATTAGAGGACAGGATTTCAAAATGATTAGTTTGGATAGCAATGCTTGTTTGAAACCAGGGAATCATGCTTCTTACAATTGCTTGTATTATTTCTTAGTCCACAGCTTCACATAAGTACAAATATTTTACTGCTGTTTGATACATGAAATTGGGTCTCAATGTCTGTCATTTAGCTTCCCAGTTTTATGCTTCATGTACATCAACATTAAGTCCTGATATTAGCCCATAAATTGAATCACTATTGGTATTGAAATCGACTCAAGTAGTAGGTCAAATTTCAAATTGGTTAACAGTGATACCTGGACTGTCCAGGCCGTAAATCTGGGCTTAATTTGGCCCAGTTATACGAAGCACTACCCAGAACATCACACGACCCATCTCAGGTCATGTAATTCCATTAGGATGAAGGTTGATGCATATGTGGGCCTAAAAACCAGTTTAATTGCTTTTTGTATTGGGCTCGTTTGAGGCCTAAAATTCCGAACAATTTGTTTAAACGAAGGTAGAATGGCATGCCGTCTCGAGGTCCAACATGCTGAAGGTCTTAATTTACTTATTAAAGTTTTGGATGTGATAGTTACAAAGAAATTTGAATTATAGTTTAGGCCTTCCAAGCTAAGTAGCACATTTGAATTAAGAGGTTTTCCTCTTGTTTAAGTGTGGACTTGAGTTTGAGGCCCGAATTCCTTGAATGCTAGTTTACTGATAATGCTAATTAATTAGGCCCTTTAGAGACAATACGTGATAGAAAATCGTAGTTCTTTTAGGTTGGCCTTTAAAATAAAAATGAGGTGCCGCGCCAAATAAAATTCATAAATTGTGTGGCCCTCTTTAAATGTTTATATTAAAATACTTAGAATTCGGGACGTGCCCTTTAGTGAATTTTCATGGCCTCCTGCAAAGTTAATAACACGTTAGCCGCTTTAGGCCCGTTCTTTAATAATTTTACCTTCCTAAACTCGGGTGTGCATTTCATGTGACGTGATCCAAAAACATATTTTAAACGATGTTCAATTTCCTAAAATTAATTAAAAGCAGTAAATAATTTCAAAATTGCACTATAGGATGACATGTATTAAAACAAGATTTTTAGCCAATTATAATGGTTTAAGCGACCGTGCTAGAACCGCGGGATCAGAGGGTGCCTAACACCTTCCCTCGGGTCAACAAAATTCCTTACTTAGAATTTCTGGTTCGCAGACTCCATTTGGGAAGTCGAAATTTTCCTCGATTTGGGATTCAAGATAAATCGGTGACTTGGGACACCAAAAGCCAAACCTATCCCAAGTGGCGACTCTGAAATAAATATATAATCCCATTTCGAATAATGTCCCTTTAAATGGAAAAACTCCCTTATACACTATCCTTCGGGGGTAGGTGTGTAAAAAAGGAGGTGTGAAAGCTCTGGCGACTCTGCTGGGGATACGAACCCAGAATTTCGGTTCAGGGTTCAAGAATTCGAGCTTAGAGTAGCTGTTATGATTGGCTTTATTTATTATCTGATTTTTCTACATGTTTCATGCTAAATGTGCTAAATGCTTTACCGCTTTGATATTTGGTGAATTGTACATATAAATTATTACGAAACCTTCTCTTCTTATCTTCGGGGATGTGCTCGCTGGTCGAGACTCCCTATTCTGTTAGTGTCATACCTTAAAATAAGAAATAGGCTCGGACAAGTTACTAAGCCGGATGATCTTTCGGGTCCCCGGTACGTAGCCCCCTCCTCGACTCGAGTTGTCCGCTCGGGTACACAGTCTAGAACAAATACCCAAGTTTAAAACCTAGTATAACAAAGCCTCATGCCGGATCCATAGTAGGAACGTTTGTTTGCATCACGTGCATTTGACTTAGGGGACTCAACACAGGGATTGGGTCCGTCTAGGACAGGTGACCTGAATTATAAAGACCATCCTGATGCCTCTTACGTGCTACTTGTGCATTTATTTGCCTCGGACTTGCATGCTGACCGGCTTTCGAATGTTTGGGAAAAAAGAAAGAAAAAAGAAGAGGAAGAGAAACAACGGTATGAGGGTTAAAGAGAGATAACTACCTATTTTGAAAAAAAATCGATGTCCAAATAGTGTCGAAACTCTGTCGAATTTTTTGGAAAATAGACAAAAATAGAAAATATGTTTGTTTTCAAAAATAGTTTGTTTTATTTGCCAATAAAAACAAAAAAGGAAAAAGGGAGTCTTGTTTTCAAAAATAGTTTGTTTTATCTGACCGAACTACGCGGGTCTGATTCTCACCGGATGTGAGATACGTAGGCAAACCTCATCGGTGCCGACCCCAATTTTCAAAAAATCCAAAAAGATTTTCCTTTAGTTCTGTGACGACCCAACCCGTCGTCACGTGTGTTACCGCCCCGTTTCCCCCATTTTATGCTTCTTCATGTTTCATTATCAGTATTTGATGTGTTAGAGTTGGTTTGGAATGGTTTTGATAATAAATGAGACACTTAGTCTCTTTTAAGAAGGCTTAAGTTGGGAAAAGTCAACCCGACGTTGACCTTTGTGTTAGAGGGCTCGGATATGAATTTCGATGATTCGGTTAGCTTTGGGGGATGATTTGTGACTTAGGAGTGTGATCGGAAGTAATTTTGGAGATCCGGTGTAGAATTAGGCTTGAATTGGCGAAGTTAGTATTTTGGCGAATTCCGGTTGATAGGTGAAATTTTGATCTGAGGGTCGGAATGGAATTCCGAGAGTTGCAGTAGCTTCGTTAGGTGATTTTGGATGTGTGTGCAAAATTTCAGGTCATTCGGAGGTGATTTGGTTGGGTTTTTGATCGAATGCATATTTCGGTAGTTTTTGAAGAACTTAGGCTTGAATTCGATGAGAAATGATGTTTTTAGTGTTGTTTGAGGTGTTTTTATGATTGGAACAAGTTTGAATGATGTTATAGGATGTGTTGGTGCTTTTGGTTGAGGTCCCAGAGGCCTCGGGTGAGTTTCGGGTGGTCAACCCCACCATTTCCTAAGTTAAAAACCTGCAGATTTCTCATTTCAGGTGTTGCAGAGAATTTACTCTTCGCGTTCGCGTAAAGAGTCACGTGTTTGCGAAGAAGGAAATTGGGAGGTAGGTAATTTGCTCTACGCGTTCGCGTTCGAGGGCCCGCGTTCGCGGAAGGCCGGAGGATTGTGCTTCGCGTTCGCACCAGCCCAATCGCGTTCGCGTATAAGGAATTGAGGTTCAGGCCTTTTGGTCTTCGCGTCCGCATCATGTGTGTCGCGTTCGCGTATGTATGAGGAATAAAGCTTCACGTTCGCGTGGTGTGGGCCGCGTTCGCGAAGGGCATTTTTGGCAGATGGAAAATTTGAGCATCGCGAACGCGGGATAGCCCTCGCGTTCGCGAATAAGGAGGGGTCAGACCTGGGCAGAATGTTTTAAAACATTTCATCCGCGAACCCAACCCATTTTTCCACCATTTTTGGGCATTGTTGAGAGATTTTGGACGGGGATTGAAGAGAGTTTCAACTGGGATCGATTGAAGGTAAGTTTTATGAGTTAAAAACATGATTTTATTGTAGAATCATCCTTGAAATCCATGGAATTAAGCCTAAAATTGATGAACTAGGGCTTGGGATTTTGAGATTTAAAATTGGGATTTGAGGGAGCATTTGAGCTCGGATATTGGTAAATTTAATATGTATAGACTCGTGGCGAGATGAGGAATCCATTGATGTGAATTTTCTGATTTTTCGAGAAGTGGGCCCGGGGCTCGGGTTTTGCTAGTTTCGAGATTTTTGCTATTTTTCGATTGTTTTCGATTGGGTATTGTTCCCTTAGCATATTGTGATGTATTCGCTCTGATGTTGGTTAGATTCGACGTACGTGGAGGCCGATTTGAGGGGCAAAGTTGTCGCGAGCTAGAGATTTCACCGGTTCGAGGTGAGTAATGATTGTAAATGATATCCTGAGGGTTTGAAACCCCGGATTTGCACCCATAGTGCTATATTGAGGTGACTTGCACGCCGGATAGAGAGCGTGGGGTAGAGCACCGTTGGGGATTGTTACTTGGTCCGTCCCGGTTGTTGATTTTACCGCGTAATTGACTGAAACTTATTTGATATTTTCATGATTTGGGCTGATTGCCGTATTTGGGCTTCGTGCCAATTATTTGAATCCTTCAGGGATTGATATCACCGTTTTCGCATCACTTTTGCATATTATTTTATCTCGGCCCAAGGTTTTAAATACTGTTTCGCAAACTCAGCCATCTTTCTAAGATTTGAAAACTTGAACAATACTTTATTGACGTTTTGAGCTGAGAGCTATCATTTTAATATTGCCCAGGTGGCTTATGTGCATTTCTGGACTGAGCATGGATCGGGCTGCACGCCGCAGCGGTGTTATATTGATATTGAGGTCGAGGGCCTGGTTGATGCCACGAGATGGATTGATATTGCGCTTGGGCTGTAGGAGCCCCTCCGGAGTTTGTACACACCCCCAGTGAGCGCCGTCGACGTTAAATATATGGATGGCTCGGGCTGCACGCCGCAGTGGGTACCGGAGCGTACCGTCATATGCATTGCATTGCACTCATGCATTTGTTCCTATTTGTATTATCTGTCATGACATTTTCAGCACTCTCATTTCATTGGCTTCCATGCTATTTCTGCATTACTTATCTAATAAGGCCTTAGCTTTCGAGCGGTGACTATGAGGGCTAAGGCCAATTTTTTTAGATGTGGGTAGCGAGTTTCTGGTCCCGTCAGGATTTTACTTACATAATAAATAAGAGATTGAGTACCTTCATCCTCGCGGACTAAAACAGCACTACTGCTACCTCCGAGATTGCTAAGTAGATCAGTAGTTGTTCGCCTTCCTCCAGTTTTGACAATAACGGAGGAGTTGACAAATACCTTTTCAGATCTTTCAAAGCCTACTAACATTCCAGTGTCCATGCAAAGTTATTCTTCTTTTTGAGGAGTGCAAAGAAATGATGGAATTTTTTTGAAGACCGGGAAATGAATCTCCTCGGAGCGGCCAGTCTCCCCGTCAGCCTTTGAACCTCTTTTACGCTTGATAGTTGGTCCGGGATGTCTTCGATAACTTTAATTTTATCGGGGTTAACCTCGATCCCCCTTTGCGACACAAGGAATCCCAGGAACTTACCGGAGCTGACTCCGAATGCACACTTCTCGGGGTTAAGCTTCATGTTGTGTTTCCTTAAGATGTCAAAGGTCTATTGCAGGTGTTTCAGATGGTCAACTACGTTCAAAGACTTAACCAGCATATCATCTGTGTAAACTTCCATAGTTTTCCCTATTTGTTTCAAATATTTTGTTTACAAGCCGTTGATAATTGGCTCCGGTATTCTTTAGCCCGAAAGGAATCACATTGTAACAATATGTGCCAAAGTTTGTTATGAACGAAGTATTTTCCTAATCCTCCGGATTCATCTTGATTTGGTTGTACCCGGATTAAGCATCGAGGAAACTCATTAACTCGTGCCCGACCATCGCATCAATTATTTGATCAATGTTTGGCAATGGGAATGAGTCTTTTGGGCACGCCTTATTTAAATCCTTATAGTCTACGCACATGCGAAACTTATTATTCATCTTTGGCACCACTACTATGTTAGCTAGACAGTCAGGATACTTTACCTCTCGGATTGAACCAATATCAAGCAAGCGAGTTACCTCTTCTTTGACGAATTTATTCCTGACCTCGGCAATAGGACATTTTTTCTGTCTTACCGGAGGGATGTTGGGATCCAGGCTTAGTTTGTGCACGGCCACTTCTAGCGGGATACCTGTCATATTCGCATGCGACCATGCAAAACAATCAACATTAAGTTTAAGAAATCAATAAATCCAGACCTGAGCTCGGGGTGCAGTCCTGTCCCCAAGTGGAACCTCCTCTCCAAGAACTTCTCAAACAATGCGACTTGTTCAAGTTCTTCCACTATGGATTTTGTTGCGTTCGTTTCTTCAAGTACTTGAAAATATCTTGGTACCTGATAGAATTCAAACGACCCCTCCCCCTAGTTGACTTTGCTCGGCTCGGGAGCAGGCGTTGGTTCGTGTAATTGCTATGTCGCATTCTCCTTCCCTTTGCCACTGGAAACTGATATTGCATCCTTCTCTTTATTTACAATGACCTATTATTCCAGCCACGTTCGATTTTCCTATCGGTAGTGAATCTATCCACCGACCGAAAACCTCTACCGCGTCCTTTGGCCCATTCATAGGGCAGAAAATAACCCCTTGAAGACCGTCGATCTGAGTCGAAATCATCTCTTGACTTCTCTTTATTCTTCTCCCGATCCCGACCCTTGGTTGATGTCGGGAAACCGAGCTGATCATCCTCAATTCTTATCTTTGATTCGTACCGGTTGTGAACATCTGTCCATGTTGTTGCCTGGTACTCGAGCAAACTTTCCTTTAATTTTTGGGAAGCAACGGAACTCCTCGAATTTAGACCTTTAGTAAATGCTTCAGCTGCCCAATCGTCTGGTACGGCCGGTAGCAGCATCCTTTCCTTTTGAAATTTGGTCACAAACTGTCGCAGCAATCCAAACTCTCCGTGTGCAATCCTGAATATGTCGGCCTTTAGGGCCTGTACCGTCTTGGCTCCGTCATGGGCCTTAATGAAAGAATCCACAAGCATCTCGGAGGAGTCTATAGAAAGCTCGGGCAAGAGTGAATACCACGTCAGGGCCCCCTTCGTGAGGGTCTCCTTAAATTTCTTCAATAAAACTGACTCAATCTCGTGCGGAGCCAAATCGTTTCCCTTCACCGCCGTGTATAGGTGGTGATATGCTCCTGGAGATCTGAAGTCCCATCATACTTCGGCACATTTGGCATTTTGTACCACTTTAGGATCAACTCTGGTGGCGCGCTCAGTTTGAACGGCAGCTGGGTGTACTTATTTCAATCTGGTCCTTTCAGTACAGGTGGTGCGCCCGGAATTTGATCCATTTGAGCATTTATTTCCCTCATAAATCGCATGAGTTTAGTTTTAAAGGGATCGTTCTCATTGTTGTTGCCGGAAGCGCTACCGTTCCCCCGGGCCCTGTCAAAGTCGACTTCGCCCCTCGGGGTGTTGTTATCGACCCTTTGCGTTGTTTGATTTGCGGGAGCATCGGGAAGAATTGGACCTCGTCCATTCACGTTGTTGGAAGCACCCGACAACACATGCCTTAATTTCGTCATGACCTGATCCTGCCGCGAGAGATGGCCCATAATAGCCTTTTATTGCTCCCTCAAGATCCTTACTATTTCGACGACGTACTCGTCTTCAGCATCATCTGTAGTTGCCTCTCGAACATGTCATGGATATTGCCCGCCGTGAACCGGCATGGCCTCGTCCACCCCCCCCCCCCCCCGGTTGCGGGTATCACTGATGGAATCTTCGTGTTGAGGCTAATTTCCTTGGGCCTCAACGTTGTGTGTGATGTTGACATCATTATCTGCCATTTTTAATGATTTTTGCTAAGAACAAAGAATCAAACAAGTTATTAATAGATGCAGTGATCAATTCAATTACATAACTGTCTAAGCCCCACGACGGGCGCCAAACTGTTTACCCGTAAAACGGTACAGCTGAATTTATACAGGGTTTATAGACAAGTGAATCGATTTGATCCTAAAATTATAAATGAATTAGACAAAACTGTAAGACTTAGCGTTAAAATCGAAATAAGACGATAAAGATCTTGAGCCCAGGAACAAAGCTTCCGGAGGCAATAACAACAATAAAAATCAGCAAGAAAGTAAAATGTTATTGAGCTTTGAACAAAGTGTAGCGTATGCTTGTTAGAAAATATGTCCCTTACAATGATGGTAGAGCTCACTATTTATAATTGTACCTAGGGAATAAGGTCCTAGGATCAAGTTTGTCACGACCCGGATTTCCCACCCTCGGGAGTCGTGATGGCGCCTACTCGTAGAAGCTAGGCAAGCCGTGAAATATAGAAAATCACTAACTCTCATATTTTACCCTTTTTAACAACTTAGATTAACAGGTAATCAACATTGAATATTAACGATAAACAGAACAAGCAGAAGACTTAAACAGATAAAATAACCAAAGCCAGTACTACAATGCCAATATACTCCTCTACCCGGAATCTGGTGTCACAATATCACGGACTGTCTATGAGTACTACATACAAGTGTCTGAAAAAGGAAATATAGTCTATCTCGGAAACCAGTGAAAATAGAACACATAGTAAGATAGAAGAGAACGCCGGGCCTGCGGACGCCTACAGGACTACCTCGGGATCTCTAGCTGGATTGAAGGCAGCCTCTCCAAGTGCAACTGTCCAAAAGCTGCTCCGGGATCTGCACATAGTGCAGAGTGTAGCATCAGCACAACCGACCTCATGTGCTGGTAGCTAGGACCAGACTCCAGATAAACCTGTGTAGTTATATAATATACAGCGGAAAGATAAACAGGAATAAACAATTTAAATGGGAGGGGGTTCGTGCTACGAGGAAAAATGTCAAATCCAGCAGGAACTCAAGAGAAATATGAGAGAACAATTCAAAATCTACAACAAAACAATAATAATACTATTGCGGCGCGCAACCCGATCCCTTATCATTTAACACTGTTGCGGCGTGCAACCCGATCCATTTATATCACTGTTGCGGCGTACAACCCGATCCAATATAACATTGTTGCGGCGTGCAACCCGATCCATTCCCTCTTAAATGATAATTATGAGGGCCATTGAAGAGTGTAATGGTAGGCAGTAAATGCTTTATTCTCTGCAACAGACCGTGCACTTAATACTATAGAATATTCTTCATTAAACGCTACCAGATGGTAGCCATTTACTTCGCTTTTATGAATATCATTCTCTTCGATAACAAGCGAGATCATTATCCTCGGACCCGACTGTCTTCTATCTTCGGTTCCACGTGTCACTTTCTCATGCGAACATTAAATATGAACATATTTTTACCCCACACCTACTGTTAAAGCTAATAGAATTAGGGGTTGATTGGTTGAAAAGTAGTTATCCCATGATTAATTATCCTGGTATTAGTTTAACACCTTTCCGTGGGGATAAAAAAACACTACAAAATTCAAGGATAACTAATCCCGGGATTAGTTATACCGCAATTTTCTACTAACCAAACATGGGATAAACTCTTCTTAAATTTAACCCCGGAATTATTTATTTCTTATCCCTCGTACCAAACGAGCCCTTAGTATTACGTTCGTTTAAGGAGTTAAGAATGGTTCCAATACAAAATGCAGTAACTGAATTATAAAAGAGTTCTGCATGAAGCAAGGGCTTTAGTTGCAACTGCAGTGAAGAAATAATAAGAAATATAAATAGGAAAAAAAAAACAGATATGATAACAAAAAATTGAATTACGCTAAAAACAGAACGCAACAGAACAGGAAAAGCCTTGATACTCGGGACTACTTGATTTAATTGCATCAATAAAGCAGTGGTCCCAACAAGTCACTGCTGTCAAGATCTAACTAAATTTGAAAAGTATCCATCTGAAAGTAGCCTGATCAGCGAGAAGATCAGGCTTCCATATAATAGAAACACTGTCATGCATTCTTTCTACTTTCCTGGCATCTACTACTCTTGCAAAATGCCATCAACTGCTCCAAATCAGCTCGAAAATCTTTTTACTAGCAGTTGCATTGACTATGTTGTTGCTTTGCTCCTTGAGCATTTCCTCTTGCGCACGAACATCACCATCCTTCAAAAAGCCACATTGGAATCACCCAAAATAAGAAATAGTTCTTGGATGATCTTAATGATAACTACTAGTTTGAGAATTTGCAAAGAGAAAGATGACAAATTCAGAAGATCCATGCATTTATACACTACATAGTGAAAGGATTACTACAGTGCTGATTCATCTAAAGAATGTGTTGCCAAATTGAAGGATAAATTTCACAGATATCTTAGAAGGATTTAAAAGGCTGCTCAACCCAATGTTACTGCCCATTTGATGCCGTTACTTTCAGCATGCAATGCTAGAATCTCTTTAGAATGAATAATTTTGAGGCATGTCCAAACATCTTTGGTCGAGAATAAGGCTTTTGCATGAATTAGCCCAATCGTGTGAGGTTCTCTAAATGGATGAAGTACTCTAATGTTCTCTGCTACTTTTAATCCTTTTTCCTCTTTAGCCAAAAATGCGGGGCTTTGCCCTAAGATTCTAAAACGAAGGATATTCTTATCTTTCTACTCAAATACAGGGGTCAAACAGAAAGCACTAGCAGCAACTCACAAGCAACGAGTAAGCACCCGCAAGAGATGAAAGTGTTGGATACATATCAAGAACAGCAATAGCAACTTCCTCTGTCACTTGTGGGACCTGCATGCATTGTAATCACTCCATTAAATTGAGCTAATTGATTGAATCCATGGCTAATAAATACACCATTTCCCAAACTTGGCGGAGGTGTTTTTACATAACACCAAATATGCTTAGGTGACCCACCAAAGTACAAGGATATGTCAGCCAAACATATATGCAAATCTCTTCTCTCGTTTCACAACACCCAGCCCCTTAGAAACATCATCAACAAACCTTGCTCTACTTCATACCCAGCCCTCCCCTAGAAAACAACCTTCCGGGATATGAATCAACTAAACAAAGTTGAGCAACAGAGACCTAGATGTACATAAAATTCATGATTGTCACCAAGCAGCAAATTCTAACAACCGAATATTTTAAAACTCATATCTTTATTTGTAAGGGAACTTAAATATTTCCAAGTTAGACGTGAAAATTCCTACCTGCACGAGTTGGGTGGCAAACACATCGCTAACTGTCATTTTATCGAGATCTTCACACTTCCTAATAAACTCATTAAAGCGGGGGCACAGCCTGGTATTGGACCGCTTGTTATCCATGCATTTGTAGTACTGATTGATTGCTTGAGTAAGATAGCCATACTTTCTCAATGTCTCTCCCAAACCACTTGTTCTTAGCACATCAAAGCCCTCCAAGATCTCGGTTGTGAAACAACTAATGCAATTATTGGAAATCAAAAATAGAAATAATAAATAAAGTAAAAAAGAAAAGCAGAAAAGACGTCATTGGTGGATCCAAAAAAACAACTTACGCTGTTTTGATGCTATCGGCAGCAGTACAAGAATTTGGATCTCCTTCAACGACATATATCATCTTCTTGAGTCCACACCTCTTTTCATAAATCAACCGAAAACCCATATTAATTCAAAATACTATTCAATGATAGCATATTAATTCACTACATCTCTTGAATTTTGGGAACCGCCTCATGTAAAAGCTTAAATGGTTAGACAGAGGACACCTTTTTATTTACTTAACAATGCTTTTCACATGCCCCCTTTGCCGGGTCAGATTCTTTTTGTTTACCATGAGCCAACCATGAGGAAATCTTTTCTATGATAGATGTGGGTTAGACTCAAACTCAAGAACTTTCTGTGATCTGGTTGCATAATGAGTTTCATCTAAAAGTCTAAGCTGTCAAAGAAATGACGTTTTTTATTCACTAGTCCTTAACAATGCTGACAAAAAAAAAAAAAATCATTTTCAATACTATTGGATATCAAATTGTCTAATCACTGAGGAAAATTTAGTCTATAACGAAAATTCAAGTACAGATAAGACAAGGATATAGTTGACTGCTCTCTCTCAGTGTGATGAAATAAACTAGTTATCTTTTTTTCTCAAAAATAAGTAAAACTAGTTACTCAATTTACTGTTTACCATTACCTACAAGAGATTAAACGACACTTTTAAATTCTTTCTCCTTTACTAGTGTTAGAACCCGCGCGATGCGCGGATAATTTGACAGAATATTAATCTTATAAAATTATGATCTAATATATCATATTAATTTAATAAATAATAGTTACTATTTTATTATTTAATGTAGTGTACATAAATATAATAAAATATATACAAAATCAAAGGATACAAAGCATTATAGTAATCAAATAAATTGTTTATTCCTTGTTTATTCTTTATTAAATTAGCAAGTACTTAGTACTATACATTACTAATGTGAATTTTTATTAATTTGTCAATTGCCTTAACATTTTGATACTACTTCTCTTCTAGTAGAACATACGTATATCTTTCTTATTCTGGAAATATATATTTTTATACTTATGTTATACTGTTTAAAATTCTTCAATTGTCTAAATTTATCAATAATTTTCTTGAGTGTTATTTATTTATATTTTGTTTATTAATTAATTCAAAATATAATATTATAAAATTATCTTTATGCACCCTTTTCGTACATTCATTTCTACTATAACATTTGATTAGTTTTCTCATTTTATATTTACTGAAAATTTAAATAATATCATTTTTTTTACTAAATTATAATTTTGAATTCATCAAAAGTATAAAGAGATAAGCCTTTTATTATTTTTTATAAAAAACGTACTAATATTTTTAAAAATTAATAAAATGTGTTTTATATATAATATATTATCTTATGTATAATATCCTAATAGTTTCTTTATATTTTTGTATTTTTCATTATGAAATTATGGGTTCTATTTATTAACTAAATTTTCCTAGATGAGAAATTTAATTGGTATATGTATTTTTACGATATCATTTGATTTGTTTATTTTTTTAGTATTCTTCATTTATGACTATTTGTTTATTATGATTTTAGTTATGTGTATATATACAGCTTTTCTCATAATAATTCTAATTATATATATATATATATATATATATATATATATATATATATATATATATATATATATATATATATATATATATATATATATATATATATATAT
>NW_017670904.1:298430-370600 GCF_001879085.1 Nicotiana attenuata | reverse complement strand
TATATATATATATTTGTTTCTTGGTTATCTAATTGTATTATCCATTACTTAATATTGTTAAATTGACATATGAATTATTAATAAATTACCAATTTAGTATAATAACTACTCCCATATATATATATATATATATACACACGCGCACACTATTACTACTATATTAGGAAGAAATTACTCTCCAATTTGAATTGGTAGTTTTTTATTTTTTGTTTTTTTTGTTTTTTTATTGTAAAATAATTTTAAAACTCCAATTTGTATGAGTAGAATATTTTTTTGTATTTTCATTTTTTATTGATAATTATAAGATATCTATGCTTATTAATTCAAGTAGTGTAACCAATTAATTCAAAATTTAAAATTCAAAAAAAATAGTTAGAAAAGTAGTTTATTTTGTTTTAACAATGCCACTTGGCTTTTTGTGGTTAAGACACTTGTCTTAATGTAGTGCTTTTGCTTCTCCTATTCTATATAGATAGATTGTTGATAAGCCAGACAATTTCAATTACAAAACATCATGCCGGTCTGTCGAGCAGATTAAACTGCACTTTTGCTTTTGGACAGCGATGTACATACTCATAGTCTCATACAGATCATTGGGCTATGTCAATATATCATGGTTGTGGAAGGCTGAGGACAAAGAAAAATAATTAAAAGCTAGAAGTTACAAAAAACAAGTCAAATACACAAGTAAATAGAAACCACAGAAAGAAAATACTCAAAAAGCACCAAAAGAAAAGAGATAAGAAAATACCAAAATCCGCAGCTTCTGATCTCTATATCGGTTATCCCTGATTGAACTTTGCAAATCTTCAACATTCTTCCTCTCCACAATAAAGTCAAGAACGTATTCAGTGCCAATAACTTTGTTACGAGCTATCCAGATTGCATCACCAACAGGCAAGCGCCTAACCTATGGAAGTGACGAAATAATTTTACATCTATCTGCTGCGGTGGAATATATTGGGAGGCAGTAGTTTCAACAACTTTGCTATATGCTTCTTAGTGCTTGAACATTCTGCATGGCCATTGGATACTTGAGATAGCCACCTGTAGATGCTATGAGACCCTAAGCCTTGTTGAGGCAGTAAGTATCACAACTACAGTGCTAATACCCTTTAGAAGGACTAAGTATTTGATTCAAACATAAATAAAATTGCTAGAAACCCTTTTCCTTTTTTTTTAATTTGATAAATTGAAATTGCTAGAAATATTAGTACTGAAAACTAAGAAAAGAAAAAATTGCCAGCAGTCCTTTCTCCAATTATAAAGTACCAGCCTCTACCACTTCCAAAAACAAGCATGGATATACGGAGAATCTTCAAGTAAATGAAAGCTGACCAAAATATTTGATAAATACTTGTTTCATATAATTGTTCCTGTCTCAGTTAATAGATGAAAGCACAAGAAAAGAGAAACTTAAAGGGAACAATTCCAGATATTCACCTCTATTTCAATTTTAAATTGTGTGCTGATGTTTTCAATTATCTTCCTGGAACGCGACCTGGTAAATACAACGACACAGATTTCAATGAGTCCACAAGAAAGCCACTATGTAATAAAAAGGGGAGCTCAATGACTGCACAATTGATAATAATGCTGTCAGTCCCTACGTTTAATTAGCCATAGCAGATGAAAATAGCACCAGCTTCTAGACATTCCTACATCGGCATTGTCACTCCCTAAATCTCCAAAATTTCAAGGAAATATGAAATAACCAACAGTCTGAGGACAAATCAATTTTTACTTTCTCTGAGCAAACAAATTGCCATATAGTATGAATATAAAATTATCATATTTTAATATTCAGAAAATACAGTACTTGATCATAAAAAGATATTCAGTAAATATAGTGATATTCATTTTTCTACTTCCTTACTGACAGCAAGGTTGCAAAACAAGATACAGGTTCTTCTACACCTCCTCTTAAAAGAAAAGTAGTTGAATCATTATGAAGTATATTAAAGAGCAAAGATCGTTATTTGGTTCAGAATGAGGTAATGTTCTTGCAATGTTGTTAGCTCATTTCCCAAATTAGCAGCAAGTTGAAAACAGCTTTACTAAGGTACAATCTCTGTTTACAGATTTTGTGATTGGGAGAGTCGAATATATGGCATGTCAAAGTGCACTGATGCAGAAAAGCTGGAAGAAACTCTGGAGCTGGATCCGGAATTTAGTCCATATAGACTGCCCTCTCTAGAGCACCAAGTATATGGTTAAATGCAGATATATATAAGACTTTTAAACTAATAGGATAAGTGGCACACACGGCTTCTGTAGAAATACGAGTTGGAGTTTCAAGTTTGTGAACTTACTTTATATCACAACATTTGTGGACTAAGTCCAGTCTCATCTTCATACTTATCCATGAGAAACAGAAATAGATTGTGGTAGTGTTTGGATAATGGACAAACCATCAGAATAATACTGGTATATCTTTTTTAAATAATAGCGGTGTGGGCCAGCTTGCAGGTACTTCGACTATTCCATCGGCTATCTGCTGGGGTTTAAACCTTGGTCTCCAAGGTGTGAATCTTTGATTGACCACTACGCAACACCCTTGGGTGTCAAAGTAATACTGGTACTTAACTAACTAAAATTATTTTCAGAAATGAACAGAGCGCTTGCTTACCCTCGAGAAGTAAACTGTTCCCGGTCATCTAATACCAAAACTACTTCATAAACATCTTCAAATTGCTCTCCATAGGCCAATGGCGGTGCCACCAAGAGATTGGATCTAGTTTCCAGACATGGTAATTGCTCATCAACTAGCTGAACACACAATAGAACAAAGATATTAGAAACAGAGAAGAACTTAATTCTTCCATGCGTCACTGTCAGTCTTCAGCAATACATCTTAATGTGTCAGGAACTCAGATAAAAAAGCTCGTACTGCCCTGTAGCAAGTCAATTTTGAACTTACATTGGATGAACAAGCTCTCAAAGTATTCGAACAATCTGCAAAATCAGCATGACGAGAAGGCTTTGTACTATTTACTGTTCCAGTGCAAGTAGTCTCGGGTAGTCTATCATCAATTCTACTAGTACCAACTTGACCTAGTCATCGACAGTCACTAAAGTCATGCAAAAAGAATGCTTAATTTCAACTGTTTCAATCAGCACCTCTAATAAGCCAAACTGTGAATTCTTAAATCTTCATACTAACTATACATCTAAATGAAACTATCTAAAGGAGTCAGAAAACAAACCATAAACTTGATCTTCTCGAAGGCGACACAGAACAGATGGCCAGATTAATGATATATCTTTGCTCTTTGATGTTTCTAACACTTCAGAGTAAGCCCGAATTACTTGTTCCTTGGAGAAGCCCATTCGAACAAACTACAAGAATCAGATGCACAGAACAAAAAGAAGCATAAATTGGTAATTGATAAGTTTAACAAATGCCAGAGTTACTTCAAAAAGAATCTTAAAAGAAGAAAATGGAACAGCTTTGAAGCATCTTAAAGTAAAACTCAAGGAACTACTTTTAATGGAATTAAAAAAGTTCCGGAAAACATATAGTTGTGGATAATAGAAAAGCAGCTAGAGAAGTCATATCACCGACTGCATGCTGATAAATACAAAGCCTTTGTTTTTCAAACCCCCCCCCCCCCCCCCCCAAAAAAAACCCCCCAAAAAAACTGATAATCAAGCATGAGGACTCTCATAAAAATTGGACCTCAAGATTTGCTTAGCTGTATGTCTAAGATAACTATGCTACAGAAATTTGGGTGAATCTTACTAAGATCTCAGAAATTAACTTGTGTTTAGTCACTTTCCGGTTTCAATGAGAAAAAACAGTACTAAAGACATCGACAAGTCAAGACTTGATCAGGTAGAAGGACATAACTATGCGGTGAAAATATGATAAGGCTTGAATGCTTTAATGAATTCGAAAGTAAATTCCTGAGTGGAAAAAAAAGAGATCTCTGAATGATAAATGCTAAAAAACAACTTTTACTGCAAGCACGTCTGCTTCTGCAGGAAACAATAGCCACAGATAGACTCAAAAGTAGCAGAATACAGGAATTGCTTCACCTCATCCAATATGGTAGTGGCAATGATGCTGCAGCCATCACCTTAGACCATAAAAATCCGTAGTATATGCACCAGATTTGGCAACTAGCAAGCACTAAATAGAGTGGTTTGATGCTTAGATATTTATGTTTATCTTGAAAATTGATGAAAGCAATAGGTCCAGGTTGCTGCTAAACAAGACACCTAGATGTAAGAGAATCTAGGGACTCAAGGCATCATAAGGTATTTGAGATGGGGCATTTTTTTTCAGAAGAGGGTGGTCGGTCTTTATTTGAGCCTTTTGAGTATGCAGTCTCAGAAAATGAGCTATTAAGGGGTATGCCCCTTTTCTTTCCTGTAGTGAAGTTCTGCTCACAATAACAGGAAGCAGTAATTCTCCATAAACGTGACCCTCATCAAAGCTGAAGTTCCATTCCATTAAGAACAGTTCAATGTTTTGGTGGCATAGTCTTGGACGTATTCAAAGCTCAATCATAGTACTCTATTATGCCAGTTAGATATTTCTTTTAAAATTTATGAGAGAGTAAGTTGTTAGTTAGTTGTTATGTAAATAAGCATAGTCCTGCATGGAATAGAAGTAGTGTAGGTATTGTGTATTGTTATAAATAGGGGTAACTTGTATTATAGTTAATGTACATAAATAATATAATTTTCCGAGTTATTAATTCTCACATGGTATCAAAGCATCGGTGAGAAACTCTGAAAAGGTCGGAAAGTCGTTGTGCATCAATTTCCGACGACTTTTTCCACATCTGATTGTGTCACCTCTCTATTGGTGAGTGTTGTGCTAAAACCAACACCACCAACAACTCGGAAAGCTCCGGTGATCAAACCCCAAGAAAACAGTCCGGCAGAAACCCTACCACGCGCCATCACGCGCGGTTTGAAGCTCTGACGCCAGCGACGTGTCTGTCACACGCGTGGACACTGTTCCGGTTAGTTTTTGACGAAAGTCCTTTTGGACAGTGTGTTCGCCCATCAATTCCGAGCCTACCCGTCATATTTTCGTTTTATTCCAATCACTCAAAAACATTCCGGCAGAAATAGTGATTTTCCGGCAAAAACAGCATTTTCTTCCTTGTTTCGGCAAGATACAGTTGATTATTTTTTTATTTGTTTCTAGACCTCTCTCCAATCCAACGAAGTCATTGGAATGCAGTTGTCCGTATTCTTAGGTATATAAAATCGGCTCGGCAAAGGGTTATTGTTTGAGGATCGAGGCTATGAGTAGATCATTGGATACTCAGATGCTGATTGGGCAGGCTCACCTTCTGATAGACGTTCTACGTCTGGATATTGTATTTTAGTAGGAGGCAATTTGGTGTCTTGGAAGAGAAACAAAACAGAATGTAGTTGCTCGGTCTAGTGCAGCAGCAGAATATCGAGCAAAAACTATGGCAACATGTGAGCTAGTTTGGATCAAACAATTGCTCACGGAGTTGAAATTTGGTAAAATCAGGCAGATTAAGCTTGTGTGCGATAATCATGCTGCCCTTCATATTGCATCAAATTCGGTGTTCCATGAGAGAACTAAACACATTGAGATTGCATGTCACTTCGTCAGAGAAAAGATACTCTCAGGAGATATTGCTACAAAATTTGTGAAGTCGAATGATCAACTTGCAGATATTTTCACCAAGTCCCTCACTGGTCTCTCGTATTAGTTATATATGTAACAAGCTCGATACATATGATTTGTATGCACCGGCTTGAGGGGGAGTGTTAGTTAGTTATTATGTAAATAAGCATAGTCCTGCATGGAATAGGATTAGTGTAGGCATTGTCTTGTTATAAATAGGGGTACTTGTATTATAGTAAATATACATAAATAATATAATTTTTCGAGTTATTAATTCTCAAATAAGCAATCAGGGTATCCATGATGACTGGGTCAGAAAGCAATCTGGCAGCATAGGCAATTGAATACCCATATTAGAACAACTTTGCACTTTCTGAAGCTTTCGACGTCAATTACGGCAGCAGTAAAAATGACGAGTGAGGCTCTGAGGGAAGAGAATTATTGCTAACATTTAACAAGAGGTATTAAACTATACACTGTTATTATCAAGTTAAGAATCATGAATACAAAGTAGCATATCTATAACAGAAAAAGTACCCTGTCAAGAGATTCAGATGGAATGTTCAATTTCTTTTTGCCAGTCGATTGAGATGATGGCACTGGCCTTTTTCTCACTGAAGTAGTATGTCGAACTTCCGTACTTGATAAGTTAATAGTTGTCAAAGACTTATCTAGCATGTCATTTTGATCCAAATTTGAAAATCCTGTCAAACATGTCGATATTTCTTTGGAATCAACAATTCGTGACCTCAAAAGACATTCCCGTGCAATCTCTTTGCCTTCTTCAGTGAGCATATATCTGCACTTATTGACAAAGGATGCCTGGTTTATTACTAAGTCTAAAGATCAGGAAAAGAAATTGGTTAAGCATGCAAAGTAAGATTCATTCACTTGCATAGCAACTCAAGCACAATATCATTTACTCTGCTTATAAGATAGCGGTTCCTGTCAGATGGCTGCAAAGTAGTTCCTTACTTCCTTTATATATCTACATAGTTAGCAGGGTAGATCTTGATATATCTCATTTTAATGAAGCCTGTAACTGATTAAACATTAGGAATGACATTAACCCCCACCCCTATAACCAAGAAAAGCCCCTATGTTAGAAAATGAAGAAAACACTTCAACAATTGATAATGGAGTCCAAATGAAAAAAATATACATACATACATACATACATAAATACATACATACATATATGAAGAATGGCAAAATCAGCTTCCAATAAATATACAGATTCAAGTCAAAAGGGTAACAGTTATATCGATAGACACTTCATCAGTCATATCCACCGTCAATGAAAAACCATCTTCCATATGCAAGTTACTGACGCCTAGAATACTAGTCACTAGTCACTAGTCCTAATTAGGTCAAGTAATGTTGGAACGGTTAAATACGGATTAGCCCCTCGAATTTGGAGTTTGCGGCATACAGATATAGATATAACCTCCTCAAAGTGGGGGAGTAGAAGCTTGTTTGGATGGTTGTTACCTGTTGTTGTATCATATTGTTACTTTAAATATAATGTTTATTTTGATTGTTACTTAAATTTTATTGTATCGTATCGTTAAATCACGTAACGACGAAAAAAGTGTCACTTTATGGAACGACCGATTTGGTGTAGTCGCGTCGTTTCCTAATTTTTTGCTTTCATCTTGCCCTTTCTTATTAATAAATAATCCTATTTTATCTTTTACCCTACCATTATGTATAATAATTCTACCTCGTACCTTACTTTTTCTTTATAATATTGCAAGTTTATTCTTCATATTGTTGGTGCATGACATCACGAAACGACGGCAAACAATACAATCTATCCAAACATTGTATACATCAAAATGATATAGTACAATACAATACATTACTACATAACAACCATCCAAACAAGCTGTCAAGTGGAACAATTAGTTTTTCTTTCCAAACTAACAAGAGGTATCTGACACACTTATAATAAGACTAGATATAGTTCTCAGCCTTTTTTTCTTACCGAAGCACCCCGCCTTGGGCCAATTAGCATGATAAAGCAAGTTGAAAAAGAACGTAATAATAACAACAATAATAATATAACAAGTTTCATCCAACTCCCACTCTTTGTATTTCATTGGCTTGGCCGGGAACAGCAAGAAGACAACAGAAAAATGGAAAATGAAGAATGGAAATTGAAGGACAAAAAAGAAGAAGAATTCGGGAAGATAAAAAGAGGTATTTTCTCACTTTAGCCAACCAGTACACTTTAGCTGATAACTTTGAGGAGGATTGCGTATACTTTAAAAGTCAAAGGGGTTATGTGCAACAGATCCAAACTGATGGAGATAATCCATATGTTCCTTTTAACTTTCATATCTTAAAAGCAAGCTGACACTTCCCTAACATGCACATAAAACTATCTAGCAAGAAATGAAATGGCCAAATTTATTTGAAATAAAAGACATGGCAAGCATACTTTGCAGGGCAGCTAGACTTAGCAACAAGTCCTTTGTCTATTAATTTCCCCATGCAGCTCCATCCACTATACCAGTCCCTTGGCGAGCCAAATTGTCCAGCTTTTCCTTTTCCTTTCTCGGGTCTAATGCATGGCACACATCATGGACGAAAGAGCACAAAATTCACTTAGTACAATTGCAGGGAGAACATTAAATTGAATACTAAACCAAGTTAAGAAGTGACAGTCGTACCCAACAGGTGCACGAGAAAGACCACTAGCTTCAGTAGCATCAATAAGCTCCTGCTTATGCATAAATTTTTCTCCGTTTGTTGTACACCTAGAATCATGACATTTTCACTGCTAAAACAACAATTTACTAGAACGAAGCAAAGCAGACTGCATTGAATTAGCCATTCACCTGTACAGTGTGATCAGTAAGGCATAGGCCACAGAATTCTTTTGAGGCATGTAACGTTTTGTTCCCTTATTTCTCTTCCCTGGAGATATGGGAAAGAATTTAGCAACTTCCGATTGATCCAACATCCATATCCTCCATCAGAATATAAAAAAGATAGATAAAAAAATTAATTAACTAAATACCACTCAAATCCACGTACACAAAGTTTTGTATTGTTATGCTTTACTCAATTACTGATGTTCTTATTTCTGAAAACCACCCAGATAGTCGATCAGTTAGTCCAATAATCAATGGGTCTAGTTATCAAGCATTACAAATGTCAGCTAATTTAGCTGTCAACTTAATTGTTGAGTTCATAAGCTGCACATATGGTCAATCAGTGTATTGAAAAAACTCATGTGATCAATAAATCAGCGACCCAGACAAGCAAAAGCATTTGAGAAGACAAGAGGAACATATGCCTAATACTGTCAAGATATACTCCACTAGTCCACTAGCACTACAAGGACTCCACCTTTAAACAATCCACCAGTACTACAAAGACTCAACTTTTTTGCTCTAAGTAGTGCAGTGATCAGAAATGATACAAGCAGAGAATAAAAACTAGATACGAAAAAGTAATCCAAGATTTACCTTTCTCACTGGAGTCATGGCTGTCCTCGGATGATGAAGCGCCACGATCATCAGCTTCAAAAAACCCTTTCATTTGCCTCAAAATCCATTTTCCAACACCCCTATAATTGAAAGTAAGTCAATTAATTATCCCAATTGAAAGCCATGTAGCATAGAGTTTACGGCTTCAACGGAACCAATTTTAAATTCTGAACCTAACTTCAAAAATATAGTGAATTAAGTGCTAAAACCTTAAATATTAACTTATAGAGTCTACTCACTTGATCTCGGAAAACTCTTTGAGAGTCTTAATAGGGGTCTTGGAATTGCAGAGATTGGTATAGGCTTTGTGAAGAGTCTTTAAGATATTATCCGAAATCCCTTTGGGGTTTTGAGCCATTTCTTGCTTCTTATTCCACATATACGCTGCCAACTCTTCGTTCTCCGGACATACCACTTTCTTTTCATACTCCATGTTGGCTTGTTAAATCTAGGGTTTTTGGTCCTTTCTAATGTTTCTTCCGAAGCTTTTGAAGAGGTTCTTCCAGTTTAATTGTTAGGGTTTTGGAGAGAAGAATAACGTCGGAATTGTCTTTTCGCTTTGTGGTTTGTGCAGGAGTGAGGAGTGGCAATGGCGCCAGGACTCGATTTCAAAAGCTGCCCTCGAAAAAAAAAGTTAACAGTTTGTTTGGATTCCTTTTTTTTTTTTTCGTTTCCGCCCGGTGTCCGGTACCCGTAATGGACCCCGACTATATCCGGATTCGCACCGTGTAGGGCCCCTTTCAGGGGGAAGAGCTCCCTACCAAGGATTTTTTCATACCCAGGGCTCGAACTCGAGAGCTCTGGTTAAGGGAGGAGCAGTCCCATCCACAGCACCACATCCTTTGGTGGTTGTTTGGATGCTTCTTACCCGTTGTATTGTATGTATTTTATTGTTATTCCAAAATAACATTTTGATTGTCTAATTAAAATTGATTATATTATACAATCATACCTTTCTGTAACCACATAGCTATATAACAGTTATTCATTACAAAAGCTTAATTTTTCTCAGAATCGATTTTTTATGTTATATTTTACCTCTCTATAACAGCAACAGTCATCTTTATGGCAGTACGCTCTTTGTAAAATTACCACTCTATAACAATCATGCAGATTTTCTAAGATTATTTAAAATTGATTGTATTATACAATCATACCTTTCTGTAACCACATAGCTATATAACAGTTATTCATTATAAAAGCTTAATTTTTCTCAGAATCGATTTTTTATGTTATATTTTACCTCTCTATAACAGCAACGGTCATCTTTATGGCAGTACGCTCTTTGTAAATATACCACTCTATAACAGTCATGCAGATTTTCTAAGATTATTGCTAACAATAATTCTAATAAATATTCTTTGACTTTAATGTACAACTTATAATAGTTATATATGTTATCTTAAGGATAGCAGTATGTTCCATGAACATATGCACATCAAATATTTTTATAACTAAAGATCTACAAATGATATATCTTGCATTAGAAAAATGCCAAAAGATACTTAAAAGATCTATTTATACTTTTTGAAGATATGCATATCATTCTTTTTTCATTTGACGATATACACATGATATATCTTATATTGGATAATTACCAATAATATGTAAACGTTATCTATTCGTATTTTTTAATTGTATGTCTTAGAGTTTAAATATTTGTGCATTTAGTTAAGAATTTTTTAATAATATATTAGATTATTTAGGATTTAATTCGTGAAATATTTATATCTTTTATATATAATATTACAAAAGAAAAACGATTAGTTTTTGGACAATTTTTGTCTATAACAGCCAAAATAGATTTAAATGTCAAATGTTGTTATAGGTGTATAACAACCATTCACTATAAAAGCCGAAAAATTTCGGAACAAATATGTTGTTATAGAAAGGTTTGACTGTATTGCTAAATTCATTGTTCCGAAACAAGAAAAAGTCTTTTTCTTTTAAACAACTATTTTGGTGCGGTGGGATTGTTTCCTCTTTTTATTTCCAATTATGCCCTAACTTATTAGCCCACAATTCTATTTCATCCTTTGTCTTTTTCTTATTTTAATTCCAAATCTCTAACCTATAACCCATTTTGTCTTCGTCCCTTTTTTTTCCCAACTGGTTCTGCCGCTTACTACTGCCATCACACGTAAAAAGAATAGGTTTCGCCTTCTTCTTTTTTTCGTTTTTCTCCTAAAATGATTTTAACTCCAATTCTAATGACTTTAATCACCAATTAGCTGCATACTATTGGATGTTTTCAAGTGTGCAAGTTTAGTTATTTATCTTTGTTCCTTTGTTCAACCAACTCCTTGTTTCTTTATCATCATTATTTTTCCTATTGATATTTAACCTTTTTCTTCGGGTTTTTGCTCTTGTTTTCACCTGGAAATATTTATGGTATAATGTTAAGAATTTTATAAGAAATTAGTATTTTATTATGGATTATATGTCACGTTGTTAGAAAACTATTATGAGCACTTTAAGTTATAGATTATATGTCATGGTGGAAAATATTACTTATGATCTAAATTCTAAAAGGAGTGTGCTTAAATTTTTATTTTATATTTTATTATTAGTATGATCTACTTATGAATGGAGTGTACTAATTATTATTTTTAATATTATTAACTTGTTCTACTAATCTTGCCAGAATTTGCATGAATTTAATTGCTTAATCTAATATATATATATATATATATATATAAAAATTGAGGGGCATACGCCCGGTGGCGTGGCAAGCCTCAATGATCAGAATTTTCTTTTATCTTTTTCCTCAAATTTTTTAGGCTTTATCCTATTTTTTTCAATTAATTAACTATTAAACCTCTCAACGGTTAGCTTATTGGAGAAACGTAGTGGGCTTTGGACATAAGAATTGTAAAATTCTAAATAAAAAATTCAAATAAAAAGGTATTTGAAAATTAGAGTTGTGTTTGGACATGAATATTATTTTGGGTTGTTTTTGAAGTTTTGTGAGTGATATGAGTGAAGATTTTGAAAAACGGTTTTTTGGAGTGTTTTAAATTTTCAAAAAAGTCCAAAATTCATCTTCAAGTGAAAATTGAAAATTTTATGACCAAAAATTGATTTGGAAAAAAAGTGAATTTTTTTTTTATGTTCAAACGGGCTCGTAAACGTTTCCTTTCCCTTCATTAATAGTCGTACCTTTACCAAACTGTATCTTCGTGATGGCAGCAATTCCTAATGTTCTCTCTTCCATGGTAAAAATTCTCTTTCATGTATTTCATTCTTCAGTGTAAACGATCTCTTCCTCTTGTAACGACATGGCCGGTCATTTCGAGAGTATAGCCCCATTACCCTACCCCCCACCCCTCCCATTTTCTTCTTCTTTTGTGATCTACAGCTATATTATGATATACCAGGTTAGTTGATTGGGCTCGGAATGGTTTCGGAGTGAATTGAGACACATGGTCTCTTATTTGAAAGCTTAAGTTGAAAAAATTGACTGGATGTTGACTTATGTGTAAACGACCTCGGATTTGAATTTGATGGTTCCGTTAGCTCCGTTAGGTGATTTTGGACTTAGGAGCGCGTCCGGAATGTGATTTGGGGGTCCGTGATAGAATTAGGCTTTAATTGGCGAAAGTTAGAATTTTGGCAATTTTGGCCGGTAGGGGAAATTTTGATATCATCGTCGGATTGGATTTCGGGAAGTTAGAGTAGGTTCGTGGTGTCATTTCTGACTTATGTGCAAAATTTGAGGTCATTCGGACGTGGTTTGATAGGTTCGGCGTCGTTTGTAGAATTCGGAAGATTTGAAGTCCTTTAGGCTTGAATCCGAGTGTAATTTGGCGTTTCGATGTTGTTTTGAGCGATTCGAAGGTTCGACTAAGTTTGTATCGGATTATAGGACCTGTTAGTATATTTGGTTGTGGTCCCGAGGGCCTCGGGGTGATCTCGGGTGGTTACGACTTGATTTGAGTGGAGGAAATGCAGTTGAAGTGTTGTTCTTACTGGTGTAATCGCACCTGCGGAGTGGGAACGACAGGTGCGTGTCCGAGAAGCGAAGGAGGTGCCGCAGATGCAGCCATGAAGGAGCTGGGCAAGATCCGCAGGTGCGAAGATTTTCCTGCACCTGGGAGGGTCGTAAATGCGGGCAGCTGGGCGCAGGTGCGTTGGAAGGCCGCAGGTGCAATGGATTCCCGCACCTACGATGTACGCAGATACTGTTTTGGAGCCGCAGAAGCGGAGGCTGGGATTTTAAGTGAAATCCGCACTTGCGATGGAATTTCCGCAAGTGCGGCGTCGGAGAAGAGACCAATGGACCGCAGGTGTGGTATTGCTGGGCAGAAAAGCATCAACTCGAGGTTTTTGTCTTCCATTTTCAATTTTGGACTTGAGGAACTCAGGAGATAGGTGATTTTTGAAGGATTTCAAGGTAAAACATTGGGGCAAGTGATTCTAACCTGTAATGGTCTAAGTTTCGTGAATCCATGGCTTTAATCATCACATAATTAGGGATTTGAGTTAGAAATTTGGGGATTTAGGGCTTGAGAACTAGAGAGTGGATTTTGGAGATTTGGGTGACCAAATTAGGTCGGATTTTGATAAATATGGTATGGTTAGATTTGTGAGTGAATGGGCTTTCGGTTTTTGTGACTTTTGTCGGACTTCGAGACATGGGTCCGGGGGCTGGGTTTGAGTCAATTTCGGATTTTTGGCTCTAATTTAGTAGTTTTCTTGTGAAATTGATTCCTTTAGCATTTATTGATTGTGTTGTATCACTTGTGACTGATTCGGGACGTTTGGAGGCCGGTTTGAGAGGCGAAGGTATTGCGGAGTAGGATTTTGCTCGGATTGAGGTAAGTAACAGTTATAAATTTGGTCCTGAGGGTATGAAACCTCGGATTTTGTGTCTTGTGACTATTTTGGAGATGACGCACATCCTAGGTGACGGGCGTGTAGGCGTGCACCGAAGGGATTGTGATTTGGTCCGTCCCATGAGACTGTGGAATCGAATAGCCTACTGTTTACTACATGTTCCCTCTATTTTCATGGAAATCGACTGCACTTCATGTTAGAAATCATGTTTAGGCCTTATGATATCACTGTTGAGACCCGTGAGGTCGTGTACTTGGTTAATTAACTGCTATTTGCTGTTTTGTTCTCGGTCATGATATTACTTGTGTATCATCCCTCCGTCCCTTCTTATTTATTATTGATACATGTTATTATCTCTGTTTGGGGTTGAGTTATATGTTTTCTGAGAGCTAGAGGGACTGGAGAGGTTGGTGACTGAGATAGGGCCCTGAGTGCCGAGCTGTGATCTATGTGAGTGTATATGGATCGGGTCGCACGCCGCAACGAGCATTCGGGCTAATTATCTATATTGAATTGGGTTGCACGCCGCAACGAGCCTTATGGCTATTTATATATTGGATCGGGCTGCACGCCGCAACGATATAGCGCTTGGGCTGAAGGAGCCCCTCCGGAGTATGCACACCCCCGGTGAGCGCAGGTACCTATTGAGTATGATTACTAAGGGCTGAGAGCTGAGTGATTGAGCTTTTGAGATGAGTTGAGTGACTGTTGACTTGAGAGGCTGTACTTATTTTCAATTATTTGTTGCACTTAGTTGTTATCTATCCTTGTTGTGCAAATTTCTGGAAGACTTGATATCTGGTTTACTTGGGCACGAATTGATTTAACTTAAACTACGAAATTTGAAAGCATGATTGTTCCTTATTTGAAGTTCATGAAATAAATTGTATTTGCATAGCTCGTCACTGCTTCTCAGTTCCTTATTTATTTCTGTTACTTACTGAGTTGGAAGTACTCACGTTACTCCCTACACCTTGTGTGCAGATTCAGGTGAGACCGATCGCGGAGGTCGTTGAGTTCGTGCGTAGTTGACTATCGGCGATCTACGAGGTAGTTGCCGGTGTCCGCAACCCTTGTCTCTCCTTCTATTGTTATCCTTGTTTCTGTTTTTTTTTGGCATTTGACGGACTATTGTAAGCTTTGTTTCTAGATTGGTTGTAGATGCTCATGACTTAGTGACACCTCGATGTCCGGCTATCTTTTACGCATTTTATTTTGAGTTTAACTCTTTTATGGAATATATGTTAGAAAGGGCTTTGACTTATCTTTTAATGAAATATCGAAGTGTTTTCGAAAGGTGTCAGCTTGCCTAGTACCACGATAGGCGCCATCACGACAAGTTAGAGTTTTGTGTCATGACAAGTTGGTATCAGAGCCTAGGTTACATAGGTCTCACGAATCATGAGCGGGTTTAGTAGAGTCTTGCGGATCGGTATGGAGACTTTTGTACTTATCTTCGAGAGGCTGCAGAACCCTTAGGAAACTTCACATTCTTGAATTCTTATCGTGTGAACCTGTTGATTCTGGTAACTAAACTTGTGTTATTCTATTCTCTCACAGTTGGTAAGGACACACGCTACTGGTCAAGATGGACAACCACCAGTACCACCAGTTGGGGCCACGAGAGGCCGAGGTTGCGGTAGAGAGCGTGGTAGGGTCAGGGGAGCAACCTGTACTGCATCCAGAGCAGCACCTGCAAATCTACTAACTACCCCAGTTCAGGACCAGGTCCCGATTGTAGATGCCCTAGCAGGACCAACTCAGGCACCAGTGGTGCCCATTATTATCCCAGGCCTTCAGGAGGCCTTCGCTCAGATCTTGACCGTATGCACCAGTCTTGCTCAGGCGGTCTCTGTTCCGGCCGCAGCAACCACTTCTCAGGCCGGGGGAGGTGCTCAGATTCCCCCCACCCGTGCACCTGAGCAGATGATGTAGGGACTCCAGACACCGGGGGAACCACCAGGCCAGCCGGTTGCACCTGCTTAAGACTATGTGGTTCCGATCATGCCTGATAATGAGCAGCGTAGATTGGAGAGGTTTGGTAGATTGCAGCCTCCGACTTTCAGCGGTGCAGAGGGCGAGGATGCTCGGGGTTTCTTGGATAAGTGTTAGAGGATTCTCTATACAGCAGGTATTCTGGAGACCAGTGGGGTCTCGTTCACTACCTTTCAGTTCTCTAGAGCTGCCTTCACTTGGTGGGAGGCTTATGAGAGGCGTATACCGATTAGTGCAACGCCCCTTACATGGCAGCAGTTCTCCTTTCTCTTCATGGAGAAGTATATGCGGTAGTACCGCAGAGAGGAGTTGTGCAAACAGTTTGAGCAGTTGCGTCAGGATGATATGAGATGAGATTTTCTAAGTTAGTCCGTCATGTTGTTTGGTTGGTTCCCACATACAGGGAGAGGATCAGGAGGTTTGTTTATGGCCTCACATTTCGGTTGCGGGTGCTTATGACTAGATAGAGGGTGACCAGTGCTACTTTTGAGGAGGTTGTGGACATCGCCCGGGAGATAGAGTCTATTTGCCGCTAGGAGCGGGTTCAGAGGGAGGCCAAGAGGCCTCGGGGATCATGTAGTTTTGGTGATGTTCCTTCTGGAGGTCAGTCCCACCACGACAGAGGTCGTCCTTTAAGGCATGCTCAGACGGCTCACCCAGTTCACCGTGGTGCATCATCTGGACATGGTTCTCACAGTTCGCATCAGGTCTACTCATCTCTCGGTGCACTTCCAGCTCAGAGCTCGTCCTACGCTCCATCGGGTCAGGGCTCATCTATGTCGGGTCCTTCTACTAGTTATTCCAGGGCTCCCTTCAGTCCCCACCACCAGCACCGGAGAGTTGCTACGAGTGTGGAGAGTTTGGTCATATCAGGAGGCAGTATCCTCGCCTAGTGGGAGGTCCAGCTCAGCAGCATAGGGGTCCACCCTCGGCTCCAGCACCAGTTACTTCACCACCCACTCAGTCAGCTAGGGGTGGAGCTCAGTCAGCTAAGGGGAGGCCGATCAGGTGGTGGCCAAGCCCGTTTCTATGCACACCCTGCCAGACCAGATGCTATTGCTTCAGACACAGTGATCACAGGTATGGTCTCAGTATGTCACCGAGATGCTTCTGTACTATTTGACCCTGGTTCCACCTATTCATATGTATCCTCGTATTTTGCTCATTATTTGGATATGCCCCATGAGTCTTTAGCTTCATTTGTTCATGTATCTACTCCGGTGGGCGATACTGTTATTGTGGACCGTGTGTATCAATCGTGTGTAGTGACTACTGGGGATTGGAGACTAGAGTTGACCTTTTACTGCTTAGTATGGTTGATTTTGACGTGATATTGGGTATGGATTGGTTGTCTCCCTGTCATGCTATTTTAGACTGCCACGTTAAGACCGTAATGTTGGCGATGTCGGGGTAGCCTCGGATTGAGATCTTATTTGGCTTTTATGTGGGATGTCAGTGCAGAGACCCCTACTATTGATTCTGTCCCAATGGTACGAGATTTTCTGGATGTGTTTCTTGCAGACATGTCGGGGCATGCTGCCGGACAGAGATATTGACTTCGGTATTGATTTGGTGTCGGGCACTCAACCCATTGCTATTCCTTTGTACCGTATGGCACCGGCTGAGTTAAAGGAGTAGCTTCAAGAGCTCTTCGAGAAAAGGGTTTATTAGGCCTAGTGTGTCACCTTGGGGTGCACCGGTTCTATTTGTGAAGAAGAAGGATGGCACCATGAGAATGTGCATTGATTATCGACAGTTGAACAAAGTCATAATCAAGATCAAGTATCCTTTGTCACGTATTGATGATCTATTCGACCAGCTTCAGGGAGCGAGAGTGTTCTCCAAGATTGATTTGAGGTCAGGCTATCACCAGTTAAAGATTCGGGACTCAGATATTCTTAAGACAACTTTCAGGACCCGTTATGGTCATTATGAGTTCCTTGTGATGTCTTTTGGGCTGACCAATGCCCCAGCAGCGTTCATGCATCTGATGAACATCGTATTTCAGCCATACCTCGACTCGTTTGTTATTGTATTCAATGATCATATCCCGGTGTACTCTTGTAGCCATGAGGAGCATGCCTAGATTTGTGGATTGTGTTGCAGCGGTTGATGGAGGAGAAGCTTGATGCTAAGCTCTCCAAGTGTGAGTTCTGGCTCAGTTCAGTGGCATTCTTGGGGCACGTGGTTTCTAGTGAGGGTATTCAGGTTGATCTGAAGAAGATAGAAGAGGTTCAGAGTTGGCCCAGACCGTCCTTAGCCACAAAGATTCGGAGCTTTCTTGGGTTGGCTGGTTATTACCGTTGGTTCGTACAAGGTTTCTCTTCTAGTGCATTGCCCTTGACCAAATTGACCTAAAAGGGTGCTCCTTTCAGGTGGTCGGATGAGTTTGAGGCGAGCTTTCAGAGTCTCAAGACTGCCTTGACCACAGCTCCAGTTCTAGTTCTACCATTAGCTTCTGGTTTTTATACCGTATATTGTGATGCTTCTCGGATCGGCATTGTATGTGTTTTGATGCAGGAGGGTAGAGTGATTGCTTATGCTTCACGCCAGTTGAAGCCCCATGAGAAGAACTACCCTGTTCATGATTTGGAGTTGGCTGCCATAGTTCATGCGTTGAAGATTTGGAGGCATTATCTCTATGGTGTGCCTTGTGAGGTGTTTACTGATCATCGTAGCCTCAAACACTTGTTCAAACAGAAGGATCTCAATTTGAGGCAGCGGAGGTGGTTGGAGCAGCTAAAAGACTATGATATTACTATTCTGTATCACCCGGGAAAGGCCAATGTGGTGGCCGATGCCTTGAGTAGGAAGGCAGTGAGTATGGGCAGTCTTGCATTTATTCCTGTTGGGGAGAGACCTCTTGCGGTTGATGTTTAGGCTTTGGCCAACCAGCTAGTGAGATTGGATATTTCGGAGCCTAGTCGGGTTCTAGTTTGTGTGGTTTCTCGGTCATCCTTATTTGATCGCATTAGGGAGCGCCAGTATGATGATCCTCATTTGCTTGTCCTAAAGGACAAGGTTCAGCATGATGATGCCAGAGATGTGACTATTGGAGATGATGAGGTATTGAAGATGCAGGGCCAGATATGTGTGCCAAATGTAGATGGGCTTCGGGAGTTGATTCTGGAGGAGGCCCACAGCTCGCAGTATTCCATCCATCCGGGTGCCGCGAAGATGTACAAGGATTTGAGACAGCACTATTGGTGGAGGAGAATGAAGAAAGATATAGTTGGGTTTGTAGATCGGTGTCTCAACTATCAACGGGTGAAATATAAGCATCAGAGGCCAGGTGGCTTGCTTTAGCAGATAGAGATTCCAAAGTGGAAGTGGGAGCGAATCACCATGCACTTCGTAGTTGGGCTCCCACAGACTTCGAGGAAGTTCGATGCAATTTGGGTGATTGTGGATCGGCTGACCAAATCCGCGCACTTCATTCCTATGAGTACTACCTATTCTTCAGACTGGTTCGCCGAGATTTACATCAGGGAGATTGTTCGCCTGCACGGTGTGCCAGTTTCCATCATATTGGACAGAGGCATGCAGTTTACATCATAGTTTTGGAGAGTCGTGTAATGAGAGTTGGGCACTCAGGTTGAGTTGAGCACAACATTTCATCCTCGGACGGGCATACAGTTTGAGCACACTATTCAGATATTAGAGGACATGTTACGTGCGTGTGTCATTGATTTTGGTAGTTCATGGGACCAGTTTCTGCCGCCGCGGAGTTTGCTTACAACAACACTTAACAGTCGAGCATTCAAATGGCTCCGTACGAGGCTTTATATGGGAGGCAGTGTAGATCCCCAGTGGGTTGGTTCGAGCCGGGCGAGGCTAGGCTATTGGGTACTGACCTGGTTTAGGATGCAATGGACAATGTGAAATTGATTCAGGAGCGGCTTCGCACGGCACAGTCGAGACAGAAGAGCTATGCTGACAGGAAGGTCTGTGATGTGTCTTACATGGTTGGGGAGAAGGTTCTGCTGAAGGTTTCACCCATGAAGGGTTTTATGAGATTAAAAAAGAAGCGCAAGTTGAGCCCTCGGTTCATTGGGTCTTTTGAGGTACTTCAGAGGATTGGAGAGGTGGCTTACAAGCTTGCCCTACCACCCAGCTTGTCGAGTGTGCATCTAGTTTTCCATGTTTCTATGCTCCGGAAGTATATCGGCGATCTGTCCCATATTTTGGATTTCAACACGGTTTAGTTAGATGGTGATTTGACTTATGATGTAGAGTCGATGGCTATTTTGGAGTTGCATGTTCGAAAGTTGAGGTCAAAGGATATAGCTTCAGTGAAAGTGCAGTGGAGAGGTCAGCCCGTGGAGGGATGCTTGGGAGACCGAGCGGGAGATGCGGAGCAGATATCCACACCTATTTGAGACTCAGCAATGTTTCTAGACCCGTTCGAGGACGAACGTTTGTATAAGAGGGGATGATGTAACGACCCGGCTGGTCGTTTCGAGAGTTATAGCCATGTTTCCCCCATTTCCTGCTTCTTTTGTGATCTACAACTATATTATGATATACCGGGTTAGTTGATTTGGGTTCGGAGTGGTTTCAGAGTGAATTGAGACACATAGTCTCTTATTTGAAAGTTATTGAAATAAATTGTATTTGCATAGCTCGTCACTGCTTCTCGGTTCCTTATTTATTTCTGTTACTTACTGAGTTGGAAGTACTCACGTTACTCCCTACACCTTGTGTGTAGATTCAGGTGAGACCAATCGCGGAGGTCATTGAGTTCGTGCGCAGTTGACTATCGGAGATCTACGAAGTAGCTGCCGGCGTCTGCAGCCCTTGTCTCTCCTTCCATTGTTATCCTTCTTTCTATTTTTTTTTAGAAATTTGAAATTAAAAAAAAAGTAAAAAGAAACTTTTTTTTGCACGGGGAGGGGGGGGGGGTAGGGGTGCAGAAAACGAAAAACAGAAATTTGAAAATTATAAAAAAAAAAAGTAAAAAAAAAAACTTTTTTTGTGTGCGGGGGGGGGGGGGGGGGGAAAGTGAGGTTGGGGTTTGGTGGGGATAGCAGGGTGGGTGGTGATGGAAAAAAAAACTGAAATTTAAAAAAAAAAATCTTTTTTGAGAGAGAGGTGGGAGGGGTTTGGGTGGGTGGGTGTGGGGGTGGGTTGGGGGATAGGGTAGAGAAGGTTAAGAAGGAGTTTTGAAAAATATTTTCCCTTCTCTTGAAAAGAAAAATATTTTCCTCCAAGTGGAGGAAAATGAGTTTATAAGGAAAATATTTTCCAACATATCTAAGCCAACCAAACATGAGAAAATTAGAAAACGGTTTCCGAAAAATATTTTCCTTCGTACCAAACACACCTTAGCGTTACTCAAGTTTCTTTAATTTTAGGCTTGTACATGCTTCTTCCCGTGCTAATGATAAATTCTAAAGTAAAAGTATGATATTTTTATATGTGGTATATAATGAGCTATACAAGATATTGGACTGTGGGAAGCCTTCTGTTACACCAAACAAAAGGAAACCGGTAATGTCGCATTCTGTTGATTTTAAAAGGTGAGTTCGTTTAAGTGTTTGCTTTAGGTCTCTGTTTTATATTTTAATGTGCTAATCTATGAGCACTCTTTATTAGTTACTAAGGTAAGATGTTGAAGTTTCTAATTTAAGATCATATTTTATAGCAGTTCGGGTTATAAATATATGAGCACTGCTTTATTAGTTACTAAGGTGGAATTTTGGAAGTGTATGGGAGAGCAGGTTTGGAGTGGTTGATTAGGTTGTTTAATGTTATTTTTAAGGCTAAGAGGATGCCGGATGAGTGGAGGTGGAGTACGGTGGTTCCATTGTAAAGAACAAAGATGATATCCAGAGTTGTAACAATTATAGGGGTATCAAATTACTGAGTCATACCATGAAAGTGTGAGAGAGGGTGGTTGAAGCGAGGGTGAGGATGACAGAGTCTGTATCCGACAACCAGTTTGGGTTCATGCCGGGTCGTTCTACTACAGAAGCTATACACCTTGTTAGTAGGTTGGTGGAACTGTACAGAGAGAGGAAAAAGGATTTGCACATGGTGGATAGGGTCGAGGGCGAAGGACGCAGACGGGTATAAACTTTAGTACTCAGGAGTCCAAAAAGATAAGAATGGAGTGAGTATCTTGGTGGATAGGGAACTTAGAGAGTCTGTGGTTGAGGTTAGATGAGTGGATGATAGATTGATGATTATTAAGTTGGTGGTCGGGGAGTGCACCCTAAACGTCGTTAGTACCTATGCGCCGCATGCGGGCCTAGATGAGGATCTTAAACAGCGCTTCTGGGAAGGGTTAGATGAGATTGTGCGCCAGGTCCCGCCTGCTGAGAAGCTATTCATAGGAGGGGATTTCAACGGTCATATTGGGTCGACCGCAGGTGGCTATGGCGAGGTGCATGGAGGCTTCGATTTTGGGGAGAGGAACGGAGGAGGTACCTCGTTGTTGGACTTTGCTAAGGCTTTTTGGGTTGGTGATTGCGAACTCTAGCTTTCCGAAGAGGGAGGAGCATTTGATTACTTCCCAAAATGCGGTGGTGAAGACTCAGATTGACTATCTCCTCCTCAGGAGGTGTGACAGAGGGATGTACAAGGATTGCAAGGTGATTCCGGGTGAGATACTCGCGACATTATAGGCTCTTGGTGATGGACGTTAGTATTATGTTAAAAAGGAGGAAAAGGTGTGCTCGAGGAAGACCGAGAATTAGGTGGGGAGCATCGACTAAGGATAAAGTCCAAGAGTTAGAGGGGTGGTTGTCGGCTGTGGGAGCTTGGAGGAGCAGTGGTGATGCGAGCTCTATGTGGTCAGTGACAACAGACTGTATAAGAGAGGCTGCGAGAGAGGTGTTAGGGGTCTCGACGGGCATCTCTGGTGGGCGCAAAGGAGACTGGTGGTGGAATTAAGTGGTCCAAGGTAAAGTGGAAACGAAGAAGGCGGCATACCTGAAGTTAGTGGGGAGCATAAGTAAGGAGGAGAGGCGAACGTGCATGGAGAGGTATAAGGTAGCTAGGAAGGAAGCTAAGCTGGCGGTCACGGAGGCTAGGACAACGGCTTTTGGTCGTATGTATGAGGAACTGGGGGAAAAAGGCAGGGAGAAGAAGTTATTTCGGCTGGCCAAGTTGAGGGAGAGGAAGGTTCGGGATTTGGACCAAGTGAGATGCATCAAGGACGAAGATGGTAGAGTATTGATGGAAGATGCTCAGATTAAGAGGAGACGGCAGGCTTACTTTCATAAACTTTTGAATGAAGAAGGGGATCGGGTTATTGTGCTAGGCGAATTGGAGCATTCCGAGAGTTACCGTGACTTTGGGAACTACAGGCGTATCAAGGTTAGGAAGGTCGTAGGAGCTATGTGTAAGATGAAGAGGGGCAGAGCAACCAGACCAGACGAGATTCCGGTGGAATTTTGGAAGTGTATGGAGAGAGCAGGTTTGGAGTGGTTGACTGGGTTGTTTAATGTTATTTTTAAGGCGAAGAGGATGCCGGATGAGTGGAGGTGGAGTATGGTGGTTCCATTGTATAAGAACAAAGGTGATATCCAGAGTTGTAACAATTATAGGGGTATAAAATTACTGAGTCATACCATGAAAGTGTGGGAGAGGGTGGTTGAAGCTAGGGTGAGGATGGCAGAGTCTGTATCCGACAACCAATTCGGGTTCATGCCGGGTTGTTCTACTATAGAAGCTATAGACCTTGTTAGGAGGTTGGTGGAACTATACATAGAGAGGAAGAAGAATCTGCACATGGTGTTCATTGACCTATAGAAAGCGTATGACAAGGTTCCTAGAGAAGTTCTCTGGAGATGCTTGGAGGCAAAAGGTGTGTCGGTTCCCTACATTATGGAGATTAAGGATATGTATGATGGGGCTAAGACTCGGGTTAGGACAGTAGGAGGCCACTCTGAGCATTTTTCGGTTGTAATGGGATTACACCAAGGTTTTGCTCTCAGTCCGTTCTTATTCGCCTTGGTAATGGACCCGTCAACACACCATATTCAAGGGGAGGTGCCATGGTGCATGCTATTCGCCGATGACATAGTTCCGATTGATGAGTCGCGAGCTAGTGTTAACGAGAAGCTGGAGGTTTGGAGACAGGCTCTTGAGTCTAAGGGTTTCAAGCTGAGTAGGACGAAGACGGAATACTTGGAGTGTAAGTTCAGTGCTGAAGCGGGAGAAGTGGGCGTGGATGTGATGCGTGAATCACACGTCGTCCCAAGTAGAGGCAACTTCAAGTATCTTGGATCGGTTATCCCGGGGGAGGGGGGGGGGGGAGATCGACGAGGATGTCACACACCGTATTGGGGTAGGATGGATGAAGTGGAGGTTAGCATCTGGAGTCCTGTGCGAAAAGAGAGTGCCACCGATACTCAAAGGTAAGTTCTATAAAGCGGTGGTTAGACCGGCTATGATGTTTGGGGCTGAGTGTTGGCCTGTTAAGAACTCACATATTCAGAAGATGAAAGTAGCAGAAATGAGAATGTTGAGGTGGATGTGCGGGAACACTAGGATGGATAAGATTAGGAATGATATTATTCGGGAGAAGGTACACGTGGCTCCAATTGATGACAAGATGCGAAAAGCGAGGCTAAGATGGTTTGGGCATGTTCAGAGGAGAAGCCCAGATGCTTTGCTAAGGAGTTGTGAGAGGCTGGTTGTGGAGGGCACGAGAAGAGGTAGAGGGCGGCCTAAGAAGTACTGGGGAGAGATGATAAGGTAGGATATGGCGAGGCTTCAGATCCGAGGACATGATACTTGATAGAAAGATGTGGAGGTCGAGTATTAAGGTTGTAGGTTAGGAGGTAGTTGAGTCTTGCCTTACTTCGTGCCATTGTGGGACTAGTCTAGTAGGATTTTTGTCTAAGATAGCTAGTGGCAATGTTGTGTCTTACTATTTCGTCTTTCAGTGCATGACCTATTTAATAGCTATCGCTTTTGCTTTGCTTTGCATCTTTCTTCTGGATTTCATGTTGTTCCTATTTTTCCTATGATTTCTATGGTGATACTAATATTGTTTCCTTTTTGTCTTTTATTTTCTTGAGCCGAGGGTCTTTCGGAAACAACCTCTCTACTCCTTCGAGGTAGGGGTAAGGTGCGTACACACTACCCTTCCCAGACCCCATTAGTGGAATTTTACCAGGTTGTTGTTGTTGTTGTTGTTGTTGTTGTTTTATAGTATTTTAGCGGGTTAATACGTAAGCGTGCATTAAATTCTTCTTCTGATGAGAAAATTTTGTGCTTTGCGACCCGATAAATATTGTTGTTGCTCGAGGATAGAGAATTGTTGCATTACTTTTTTTTGCTTTTTCTGAGTTGAAGGAAACTTCATTCAAAGTGCAGTTGTATCAAAGATCAAGTTTTTGTGAAACCTCTTATCTGAGTTCCAGTCATTGCATTTATCTTTATTATTTGTTATATTTGAGGTATTTTTCAGATTGAAATTCATATCCGGGAGTCGAGGCATGTGAATCAATAGAGAAAGATTCGTCACATAGAGTGGGGAGTTTTGTCAACTAGCCTATGGCGTTTGAAAATTTTCATGAATTTTCATAATGATGTTATTGGAATCGCAGTTGAAGAGTATACAACTCTATGCCTTTGTCATCCCCTTTTTCATGTTTGTGAGAGTTGTGTTCAATTTGATTCATTTTTTAATCATCATGTGAAAAATTCAAGCATGCATTGGTTCCTCTTTTTTGGTATTATAATAATCTAGAGCTATCTTTTGGGTACATTATTTGAGTATTTTACTCTTTGTGTTTGAATTTCTCTTCAATGTGTGAAATAGTGGGATCAATCTCTCATTCTTACTACTTATCCCATTCAAATCAAACCAATTTTCAGACAAAGAAGATAAAAAAAGAAAAACTATATTGCCTAGGAAAGCTCCGAAAATTCTATGGGAAATTGAAAAGAAGTGTGAGGAAGATAACTATGGAATTGAAGGCAACAACTCAAAACTAATTAAATGGGTTTATTTGCAATTACTTCCTGATTAATTATCTAGCTACGAACTTGCTATGTTTGGTACTTTTCACTTGGTGATTAATGGAAATAGTTTAGTTACCAACATTAAAAAACTCATGAAGTAATTTAGGAGTTCGTGACTAATTGCTTTGAGAATTATTTAAATAATAAGTGGTGATTGAATAAATTTTGTTAATGTTTCTTTTTTCCCATACTTATGTCTGATTAAATTTATGAAGACTATTTCCCAAATAATTGATATGTTGCGCAGTTTAAATTACTAGCTATAAGACATAATTGGGCATAAATTAGTAGAAAGTGATTTTCTTAAATTATTTTTATACCTAATTTTTGATAAATTTAATACTTAAAACAATTGAGGGTATTTTAATAAATTTATTAGTTATAGTACAATACGCTACAGTATAACCAAATAGGCAAATGTTATCTAACAACAACAAACAATACAATCAGGGGCGGAGTTACAGTAATAGGTGCGGGCTCGGATGAACCCAATGACATTTTTCCTAACCTTGTATTTCTATTGAAAAATTCGCTCTTACATAAATATATCTCACGCCAAAGTCCAAACCCAATAACTAAGGGCATCTGGGTTCAGTGGTTAGGACTCTAGGTTCTCATGGAAGACATGCATATTCAAATCCCCTTAAACGCAATAAATTTTATTGTGCTTTTACCACGTTTCTTTTCTTTTTTTCATAAAAAATAACACAAGCTTTGGGTCACAGTCCTTTCTTAATATTTAGAACCCACACATTTCAAACCCTAGCTCCACCTCTGGATACAATCTATCCAAATATTGTATTCATAAAATGATACAATACAATATATTATAAAACGATGGATAACAATGATCCAAAAAGAGTGTAAAGTACAAGGTAAATACAACATCCACATTGTTCATTTGTAGCTGAACATTTTTTTTTTTTAAAGAAGTGCTAAAAAAAATCCCCTTAAACTATTCAACTTTTATAAGTTTCCTAGAGTTAACATCTCCAAAACCCTCTAATTATTTTATTTGCGACTGCAAGGGGCGCGTGACTACTGAAAAAAGCAATCAAAATGACCTAATCTGACCATGTGTAATAGCTAATTCGCTTGACGTTTTTAAAAAAATGTATTTTCTTATTTTCTCCTTATTTTCTTAAATTATAGGCTTTCTTCTTCTTCTTTTTTCATTTTTCTTTCTTCTTTTTTTTAGCTGGGTTAATTTGGAAAAAAAAAATCATCTCTTGTTTCTTCTGAAATTATTTTACGCCTTTATTGTTTTACTCTTCAATTCTTGTGGGTTGGTGAATGATTTTGGTCATGCTCCTTTACAATGTCCCTAAAATGAAATCCCCGCAATCAGTTTTTATTGGCCTTTAATATGGCTGTCCAACGGGACGGGACGGGACGGGACGGGACGAAATTAACGGGACGGGATGGGACGGGACGGGATGACATTTAAGCGGGACGGTGGCGGGACGGGACGAAACGGGACGGGACAAACGGGACGAAACGGTCGTCCCATCCCGTCCCGCTAACAAACGGGATGGGACGGGATGGGACGGGACGGGACGGGACGGGTTCGTGGGCCTTAAGTGTATTTTTTTAATAAAAAACGTCTAGTTTTTTGAAAATTACTATGTTTTTAAAGTTTGCAACGGCTAGATTTTTGACTTATTTAATAAACTTAAATGTTACTATGTTAGTATGTTAAAAAGAAAATTAGAAAACTAAGTAAAGAATTGTAAAATATTAAAACAAAAGACTTGTAATGAAATAATCTAGTAAATATAAATTTATAATAGAGTTATAATTTATTTAATATAATTTCAAAGTATTAACTATTAAGTAACTAAGACAATTCATAAAAATAATTCATCGCTTAGAGCCTTTTATTTTATTAATAGAACTTTCAAATCTCAAATACAAATATAATTCTTTTGAAGAGCACCTATTCTACGCAGCCACCTTCTAGGAAGGGTTCTGTTTGAACTAGGCCTCTTAGTAGCCAATTACAAATTATCATACTAATATTTGTAAGCTCCTATATAGCTTCTTTGTAACTTATCAATAATATCTCTTGGACATTCTACTGGAATTGGCAATGTTGATTGATGTTCCATGAGCTCCATGCCGTCATCGCTCCCAGTGGTAAGTATCTCATTGTATTCTTCTTCTTCCCTAGTGGTTAGTTTTTCAAAACCAAGATTTCTTCTTTCTGAATTAATCCAATCTCTGAATAAGACGGAAATCTCTAGACTGTCCTCCGCTAATGAATGTCTATGATCTCCAATTTGAAATCTTGCCGCGCTAAAAGCACTCTCCGATGCTACTGATGATGCTTGAATGCCAGGATATCTCGGGCCATAATTGAAAGTGTTGGAAAAGCCTTGCCACGCTCCCTCCACCATGACAAAAGTTGTTCCTTGCCTTCTTCGNACTTGAAAGATATCACTTGACACTTGATAGTTGATACTTGATACTTGATAGTAACAAAATTGAGAGAATAATATAGAATATAGATAGAATATTAGAATGTAAGAGATTTGAGAGAGAAGATTGATTTTTTGTGGGAAAAAATAAAGAAGAATGGGGGGTATTTATAGTAGAAAATAGGGCCAAAGTGTAATTTAATAAACTTAGGGGTTATATTAAAAGTTTGGGGGGAGGGGGGGAGGGGTGTTCTGGGGGGTGTAGGGGCTGTTTGGACCGTTGGCAACGGCTATTTTTGCCATTTAAGCCGTTGCCCAACGGATAGTTTTTTTAAAAAAAAAAAAAAAAAAACCTGGCGGGACGCGGGACGGGACGGGACGGGACGGGACGAAACGGGACGGGACAAACGGGACGAAATGGCCGTCCCGTTCCATCCCGTGTCCCGTTTAACATTGGCCCATCCCATTTAACTTGAAGCGGGACGGGACGGGACGGGACGGGATCGCGACGGGACGAGGGACGGGACGGGCCGGCCTGTCCCGTTGGACAGCCATAGCCTTTAATGAGGATTTGGGTTTAATTCTTTCCTTAATTGCAATTTTATATCGTCCTCCTTGTAATTAGCTAGTTGGGTTTGATACAACCTTTATAAAATGTTGCTTTCAAAATAAACTTAAAGAAGTTGCTTGCATTTTTTTATATTCATTATTTTATTATTTTGAATGGAATATTCTTGGAACGTATGAGAGTTCACCAAAAAAAAAAAAAATCTTTAGAGATCTTGATTTATTCTTTAAAAGATTCACTTTTTCTTAATTGAGTGATTTGTGTGTGTGTGAGAGGAAAGGTGAGCAAGAGAAGAAGAAAGGGAAATAGAAGACAAGAGAAAAAGTTGTTGGAAAAAATCATCTACAAACTCATGGTCGCTGCTGCGAAACGTGTGTTAACCCCAAAATTAGGTAACAATTAATTTTGTACGCGGTTTAATTCAACAGGAATAATTAAGAATATCAAATAAATGAATTAGAGATGAAATAAACATTCGAACCAATTACAATATTATGACCAGGCCTGAGTTTAGACTGGCCCGCCCTTGGTTAGAACCTCGGTTCAAGCCCAGTCACGAATGAAGAACATATCAAATGAGCAAAAATTTAACAATGGCTAAAAGGCAGAAAACAAACTTGTATTCTGTTGATTTTTGTGTTACAATGTGTGTTACAAAAGAAAAAACTTACCCTTTATATAGTAGGAGAGTTTCAACCTCAGGATAAGTCTAAAAAAGGTAAAATCTTTCTTTCCTGGTAATTATGGATCCACAATCGACATCGAGCGTGATTCGCGCCATGATATCCGGTTGAGGGCGAGTATCGCGGCCCTCTATCCGTCATGCATAACCGTTCACCAGGTCTCCCGAGGTCTTAGAACTTATTTTTGGCCTGGGGCGCATCGCTTTATCGTACCCGATGGCGGGCACATCATTCACTCTTCCTGGATCTTTATACGAAGGGTCTCAAACCTCGATTACAATCTTGTGCATCTGTGCTCCCCCTTCGTTTTCTCATCGGGAAATCGGGGTAGACATTAACCCTCCCCCCCTCCGATTTTATCCTACATAGATAGTCCCCTTGTTTTTCGGAGAGTAGGTACCGAAACGACGAGAGGCGATAGATGAACCCCAGTTCCTTTCTTCCTATGTTACAATCGGGATGATGGGTCAGCGAAACGTCCCATCAGTCGCGTCATTCTGACTTCGAACACGTGTCAGCCACCGGTTGACTATCCTCAAATGCAAAACGTTGCGCATTGATTATCCTTTCTCTATAAAAGCTCCAACCCTTTTTCACTTTTCTACTTTCCGACTCTAGAACTCTTAGACTTACCCTTGAATTCTCTACTTGCCTTCAACTCCTTTCAATCTTCATAGGCTGTTCCTTTAGCCTTCATATCTTCTTCCTTTTTTTCTTTGAATCTTCTACACAGACCTTCATATCTACGTCCCATCTTCAAACCTTCATATTTTTCCTTCATACCTTCATATTTTTTCTTCAAACCTTCATATCTCCCAGATTCCAATGGCAAAAACTTCCAAATACGTGCCTCAACAAACCGCTCCTTCATCTTCCAACCCAACCGCAGACGCCGAGGCGGCCATTCTTGAGGTAGCCCAAGAGCCCCACTTGAAGAGCTTCATACCCGGGGGCTGCTCTATTAGGAATGATTTTAATGTCGAGAAAGCCTCTAGTCAACAGGATCAAGGCGAAGGAGCATGGAGATATATATGCTCCATTACTGAGGAAACACTACCCACGGCCCGGGTGGACTGTAATTGGGAGGGTGATCCACTCCCAATCCACACTCAACAATGAGTGGAAGAGGTCTTTGGAAGAAGAGTACCCAACTATGAGTCGGAGGCGATTTTTTTAGAGAGCTAACAATGAGTGTTAGAGTGTATACTTGATGCGTGAAGACGAAACAACTTAAATACATTTCTAATCAAATTGATTTTGCAAATTACTTCTATAAACTACACTATCAATGCTCAATTAGAGAAATGAAACTAGCAATAGACTAATTATTATTGGTTATTTTTAAATTGGTAAAAAGTCTAGGGATTTAACATTCGCCTAGGTGTTTGCATAATGGGTTAATTACGTTAACACTTGTTTTATTGATTGGGGTGTATTATAGCTCTCAACTCTAAGTTACCCACTCAATACCTCTCGATGATAGAGTGATTTTGCCCAATTTGGTTTTTTCAAGCCCAAATGGGTATCAAGCTAAATAGTTGATATGAGCTCAAGTCGGGTTTTTCCTATCTCTAGTTCAAACCCTTTAATTAGGCTAGTCAAATCCTTAACTAGCTCAATTTCTTGTTAGCCAAGTTTTCCTAGACTAGGTCTCTCTTTCTCAAGTAAAGACCAAGTCAAAAGGCATGAATCAATGTTTGCAACCATTAAATCTAAAACTAAAGCATGAACAAGGCTAAATAACAAATACCCAATCATAAACAAGCATTAAATTAAATACCCATAAGGTTTACACACTAGGGTTGGGTCACAACCCTAGTAAATGTCTAGCTACTCATAGTAGATAATGAAGAAAATAAAGAAGAAATACTAATTAAACCTATAATATAAAATCAAAATGATAAACTGTGATGTTTTTGTCCCAAAATGATCATAAATTACCCAAAATGGTAAACTACAACGGCTAGAGCTAAGAAAACTTCAAAACCTAACCTAAAAATGTGATTCTCGTCTATTTATAGTGGCTTAAAATTTGCTGATAAAAATGCCCCTCGGGAGGTTCTGCGGCCGCACAATTCCATGTGCGGTCCGCACATTGCTTGAATCTGCAGGGGATAGGTTCTGCAGCCGCACAATTTGATATGCGGCTGTACTTCAGTTTCTATGGTTGCCCAATTCATGTGCGGTACGCACTTCAGGCAAGGCTTCAAACTTGGTCATTTTGCACTCTCTGAACTTTTTGAATTCTTGTCAGTGCGAGCAGGTTCTGCAGCCGCACATATTGTGTGCGGTCCGCACTTTTGCTTAACTTACTTCGTGGCTTCTACATCAGATCTGTGGCTGCAGAGAGAATTCTGCAGTCCATACTTGCTTCTGCGGACCGCACTTCTGATCTGTTGCGCCCCTTTTTGCCTTGTGAGTCGAACACTCCTTTTTGAGTTGGATTTCTTCATCTGAGCCAACATTCTTGCAATTTAGCTTTCATTAGTTTTGGGAACATAAATCAACACTTTCGGACTAAAACAAAAGTATAAATGTACTAATAAATGGTCAAAATTCACACTTATCAACTCCCAAACTTAAGTCTTTGCTTGTCCTCAAGCAAATAGATTAGTTCCCACCTCCTCAAAGTGAAAGGTCATTACAGCGAGTCAATGGTGAGCCATTCATACTCAGTTGGGACCAACAATTACCCACACTCTCATGCATTTTCGACAAGGTGACAAGTCAACTATCATGCACATATAGTTCTAATGTGACATTTGAGCTTCAAGAAGTGACTTTACTCATCAAGGACTCTTGTTTTATTATGTAGGCCATGGTGGACTCCAAACTCTTCCTCCTCTACCTTCCATTTGCAAAGCTCACTTCAAAAGTTAGCACTCAATCTTAAGATTCATGAAAGGTTCACTCTTCGCTCATAAGAGAATGTCTCAAGTACGACTTCAAGTACCATAGGCTTACCCGTCATGCAGATCACCACTAATGTAAGCTCACTCGATTCGAAATCAAGTAGGACTTCTTTCGGGTTGTAATGAAGGCTTTTGGATTAGGTTAGGATACCATATGGGTAAGTGGTTACAACCTTCCTTAAGCACCCTATATTTTTATTTATTGGCTCACAATTACCAATTCTTAGAGGCATTCTCTTTTTATTGGGGGCTAGAGAGACTCGGCGTCACTATTTCTTGTTCATTTCATTATTTTTCTCCCTTGATGCTCATGTTAGGGATCATTACCTCTTTTTGAATCCATCAATCCTTTTACTTATTCTCTTTTTTGCATTTTTTTTGTTCTTTTTCTTTTCTTGCCTTCTTTTTTCATATAGATTATTTCTTTTCTCTTTTTGTACCTTGATACCTCTTTTTAAATTCCTCAACTCTCCCCCCAAACTAATGACTTAAGCCACTTATTTCACAAGAGTGTTAAGGAAGGTCCGGGTGTCAAGAGAGGATCACGACAAAATGGGTAAGGGCTTATGACATGGTCATCAAATGAGAAAGGCTAGAGGCTCAAAGGGGGTTGACTAGGGATAACGACATTGGTTGGCAATAGAAAGCTCAAACGGGTCAAGGAAATTCTACAATCATTTTTCAAACCAAGCAAAATTTTAGGATTTCGCCTTGAAGCACATTCAGGGCAAATCTAGACCATTCGCACGGATACTTGGACTAGCAACAAATCACCTCACCCCTCACACAACTAGACCGTAAAAGAGGATAGAGTCGAGAGCCTACAACAACCACACTCAAGTTAAAGATCACTATGGTCCAATAAACCACTCGATGATTACAAAAGTAACCCAAGAGTCTCAAAGTCACTAACTAGAGCTATTTTCTTTTAAAAACCTAGTTTCAAACCATAAGCACGTAGTTAAGTGTGTTGGTACCAAATGAAACATGAGTAACTATATTTCAAGAATGACTTGATTAGGCCTTTTATTTATTACTACTACTATTATTACCTAAACACAAAAACTGACTCATTCCCTTAAGAAGGTTGTCACACCATCCATCATTGGGATGAGTCACCCGGTTCACACAAACTACCTTTGGAAAGAACCGTGGCATTAAAAAACCAAAGGCTTATTACCTATGAAAACATAAAAAGAAGTTACTAACAAAACAAGAACTAAAGTGGAAAAATAAAGAAGCTAATGAACAATAACTACTAAAGATAGATAAACTACAAATACAAAAAGGAACAGAATCATCCAATTATTATAGTCCAAATGAATCAATACTATGTCAATATCAAATCAAATAGACTCCACCCCCGAATAAAAGTAAGCATTGTCCCCAATGCTTACCAAAATAAGAGTGAAAAGAGAGAGGGTGAAGAAAACTTCCTAAGGATCCTTGGATATCTCAGTGTCCCCAGCAACATCATTTCCCCTTTGGTCAGCCAATTGTATCTCATCATCATCATATCTAGGCGTGGCCGGAGTGGTAAACATCACACGCACTGCCTCAGCAGTGTCGGCAGCAAGGTCTGGCTCCTCAGACTGGCCAGCTGGTGCAACCGGTGCAGATGGTGCCAGTGAATCTAGGACGGACTGGTGCGAGTCAAGTAGCATATCAAAAGGTAGATCCCCAGCTGTCGCAAGTCTGGTCACCTCCTTCATGAGCTTGTCAACTGACTTCTTGCTTGCCTGGGACTTCCTCATTTTCTTCACTTCTTTGGCCAACTCCTCAATAACCGACCCGTGCAGTACCAAAGTGTCCATGATCATCTTCTGGTTGTCCAAAATCTTCTTCAACTTCTCATCAAGATTAGAGGAGACCTGTTGTGCCTGTGTAGATGACAGCACTGCAACAGTACTAGATATGTCAGACAGCTTTGAAGTAGTTGTCTGCATCTAGTTATTGAGACTTGCCAATATATGGGAGACTCACAGAGTGGATAATGGAGTTGTATGCATGGGCGCTGGTCTCAGAGCTGGACCAGAGGATGCCCTAGGGGCTGTGGTAGGATCTAAAGGTAGTGGCGAAGGCATAGTAGCAACACTAAAGTAGGTCTCAGTGGAGGTAGATGGAATGTCAGCTGTCTCAGTAACTACCACTGCCGGTTTATTAGACTGGCCGATGGTGGTAGAAGGTTGAGCTCTCTTCTTTGGGTTGGTCGCATCCATCAATGAATACCATTCAAATGGCTTATTCAGCTTCACCTTGGTGTCATAAGTTCTCAACTCTACCTTTGCATCAGTGAGGTACTCTGTGATAGTGTTGGGATAAGGATAGGTTGAGCTAGATTGTTGTGCTACCAATAAAATATTGGTCGACATCACGTCACCTACATTAATTGGGTACCCGGCCATGATATAAGCCATAAGAACAACACATGGAAAAGGCAAATGAGTCTCGTTCTGGCACGGGTCAAGTCTGTTACATACAAAAGTCTGCCATCCCTTTGCCTCAAACTCAATGTGCTCCGGTGGATGGGAACCCCAGTAGCGATCCATGGTGGTGGTGGCCCTGGTGGTTCTAAGATCTCTGTTAGCCAAGGGAGGACTTCTTCTTTCGTTGCACATTTCTCCAGATACTCCTTCAGCTCCAAGTCCTCAAACCCCAAGTACGCATTTAGTGTGTGCTGACCAAACCTCACCTTGAGGTTGCATACTTTAGTCACCTTCGTCCCCTTCTTGATGTGAGAAACATTTGCGTAGAACTCTCGGACGAGGTACTCATTGGCATCCTCAACTCTCTCAGTAAACCACATCCAACCCTTTCTTTCTCTGAACTGCCTCAACACCGCTAGGTTGTGTTTATCCAAATCCTTCAATAGAAACAGTCACTCAAGTGTTAAGGATCTTACTGGCCACCACATACGGAAATTAGTGAAGGCGGCCAAGCTGACGAACTTATCCTCCCATATCTCCCTTTTCTTCGATCTCTCAACACCCGTGGATGTACCATCTCCCCCTCTACCATTATCGAGGATATCATGTACAGTCTGTGCCTGTGTTTGGGGCAGCTACTGGCTCAGAGGTCTGGCTGGCAATTTCTGACCCCTCGAAAGTGCTGTGAGAAGTAGAGGTCTCATCTATGAGCTGAAATCGCCCATATGGCCTAGACTATGTAGATGCCTGCTCCTCCTGAATAGAGGCTGAGTTTCCCTCGGAAGCTTACCTAGACGGGACATAGGAACTAGATTCGGAGAGGTCTACACCTCTCCTTCTGCCAGCTGTGGACTTCTTTTTTTCCAGATAGTTTTGGGTTGGCCAAGGGGCAAGGTACCTCTTCCTCGACCCCTAGAAGATTTACCTCTTCCTTTTATCGTTTTGCCACGACCGCGCGGTCGAACCATTATCTGTATCAAGGTAAATAAGATTATTAGTTGTAAGTCATCATTCAATACATTCAACACTTATTTAGGTGTAGACACAATGGGATTATGACAAAAATAACAGGCTGCTGAAACTGGGGTCTGCGGTTTGCAGATTTTTAATGTGCTGCCGCAGACTAGAAGTGCAGACCGAACAATTACAAGTGCGGCTGCACTTCTATCAAAGAATATCAGAGGCTCAGAAGGTACTCTCTAAAGACAGTGCAGAGCCTGTTTTGCGGCCGCAGGAGAAATTTGCGATCCGCACATAGGGGTCTCAAAAAGGATAGACCTCTGATGGCTAAGTGCGGCAGCTCTCAAAATTCTGCGGTCCGCACATTTTAAGTGCGGCTGCAGAAGCACTAGCCTTCAACTTTTTCAAAACACCAAACTACGGACTGCACAATTTCAAGTGCGCCCGCAGATTTCAAACATTACGTACATACAGTCTTTTCCTACCTTAATTTTGCAATTACTTGTACAATTTGGTATGGAAACATGGTATAAACATGAAATTTCACTAACTCAATCCCATTAGAGCATGTATTATCAACTACCCAGTTTAGATTTACCCCACATAGACACATGGATGAACTCAATAACAGATGGCCTCAAAAGAAACTAAAATTTAAAAATTAAACTACACAAAAATTTAACATGAAATGAGGCATACCAGATAGAGTGAGTGCACTAGGTGTATAAGCACATGTGGTTGTGTGTGGAGACAGTGAAAATCTCTCAAGAAAGTTGCAGAGGAACAATGAGTTTTAGGAGAGAGAAAAGTGTAAAGTGAACTCTAGTTTGCTATTTATACAAAAATATCCTAAGAGGGAAAAGGGTCGAGTGCGGTTGCATATTTTCATTTGAGGTCCGCACTCTATCACCTGAGCAGCTATCTCTGCTTTAAATGTGTGATCCGTACGTTTTTGGGTGCGGACGCAGATTTTCACTTGCGGTCGAACATTAGCCTCCGCACTGACAGGCTCAAACTTTAGAGAGTTAACATTTTTACACTTTTTCAAGATTTCAATTGTGCAGTCCACACGAGAAATGTGCGTCCGCAAATGCCCTCCTGCTGTGGAACACAGAAATGTGCGGTCTGCACAAATAAAGTGCGGTCCGCAGATCTTTGAACACTTAGCCATTATTTTTAGTTCACCCTTCTTGCAAGTCACACTCAACCATGTAGCACACTTCAAATCAAGTTAGAACACAAATAATACCTAAACTACAACAAAAATGGTCTTTAGCGGCAATAAAATTCTCCTTTAGTGGCAATATCAATTGCCGTTAAAACGTTTACCGGCAATTGATTATATGCCGTTGTATCCAGCGTCGCTAAAAGTTTTAGCGGCAATTCTGCCGACAGCTGGTAAAGACACTATTAATTACCGCTAAAAGTTGTTATATTTAGCAGCATTTGTGTACCGGCAATTCCAATGGCCGCTAAAAACTATGCTAGAGATGTGCTAACCCATAGATTTAGCAGCCTTTGTTATTACCGGTAAATACCTATTATTAATGGTCAATATGACAGATGTCTTTTAGTGGCAATTGTAATGGCAACTAAAACTACTTTAATTTGCCGTTATTTATTTTCATTAACTTTTGTTATAGCTTAAAAAGTTTCACTTTACTATCAATAAAAGATTAATTTCTGTGGCGACTTAAAGAATTACACTTATTTTTTAAGTTGATTGAAGCATACTAATACTCGGTTTAAAAAAATTAAATGAAACAAAAGTTTGTAAGACACCACGCCAATATCCATTCAAAAAAGATCTATACATTAAATTTACATAAAAAACCCTTCTTATCCATGGTTTCAAAGTACCGACAATATAAGAGAAAGAATAAACCATTTGACCCCAATATCATTTTTAGTCTAACAAATATCTCTTCATAACCATATTGACATTCTTCCACATGAGTCCAGCTAGAAGAAGTCATCAGTGTTAGGATGTCACTGCTTTGAATCTGCACCATTTTCTTATTCTTACATTTCTTGTTTCAAACCAGAGTTAGTTGGTCTAAAATAAAATTGCAGAATCTGGTCTTTCTGAAGCATCGGGCTTCAGCTATAGCGTTTTTAGGAGCTTCTAGTTGTCTTTCAAAGGTCCTACCTCTCTTGTTACATATGCCTCAATATGTAGCTGTAATAACAAAACATCATAGGTGGTTCTTGAAAAGGTAAGGATAAGGTCTAGCATGCCCGATGAGGTAGTCTCTTGAAAGCATCAAGGAGAAATTTTGGTACCTTGCAGCTTGTTGAGCCATCAATATAATAAGCTCTCAATAATTGAGTGATGTCACTGCCTCCACTCACCATTACTAGAATCTGATGTCTGCAATCAATTTTCTACAAATCAATCAAGGTAAAGAATGTTGAAGCAACACAAGGATAAAGCTCTTAATTTAAAGTTTAAGTCAAAAGGAATTGTTGCTTCTCTACAAGACTGATATCTCAGGAATTGGGTTGAAGATGGTCTTCTGTTGTAGCTAATGAGAGCTTCACAAACAACTTCGAAGACCATGAGACATATAAAGAAGATGATATGATCCATACAATAATTTCAAAAAAATATCTAAGAAGAAAGTAGGATTTTATTGTTAATTTAACTATAATAACTAGTGGCATTCATAAACTAATTGATCATTGACAATTACTGTATACAATGCAAAAATAGAGACAATAGTCTGAGGAGTTATATTGTAAGGTGACTAGTTGTTAAAGTCTACTGTTATGCAAGGATTTATCACTTAATGGAGAAGGCAAAAATAGTTAAATAGATTAACTGCATAACATCCACCCCCTTTATCAACTACGGCAAATTATATTGGTCATTAGTCGATTGACATAGTCGTACTCATTAATTAAAAATTCATATCCCTACTTCAAACAGTAATCAATCTCAACTATATCTATATGACTAAGCCAAGATGTGAACACATTGCTAAATAAGTATGCCTATCTCGTGCTTGACTGACCCCGACATGTACATATACTAGTATTCAGAACCATCATGAGAAGCACTTCGCCGGAAATCATCAACTTTACTATTAGATTGTATAGTTAAAAGCTACAAAATTCTCCAACATGTCAACTCAGGATTTAGGAAAAGCTGCATAATCATAGGTAAGGGACACAATTATCTTTATTCTCAATACAATTATCAGATATATCGACTCAAATCAGATCTAAGTTCTAGCATAATGCAAAAGCGTTAATCAAACATTAAAACTACTGGACTTACAAATTAAAATGATGAACTTTGAACTTTGTGGAAAAGGAAATAAAAGAACTAAAGATCTATCATGTCCACCTACAAGATAAAAATAGAGAGCTTATGCTTTATGCATTACATATGGACTACATCAAATTTGGATGTCCACCAAAAAATAGAAAAATGGAAAGGTTCTTCCTCTAAACTTTTGAATATCTCTGAAATGATTTCATATAAAAGGCCAGACAGTAACAAAATATCATAGCACAATATTATTTTTGGTAGAAAAACTTTAAAAGTTATCACTTCAGAAGCAAATTTAATAGGGGAAGGATCATGGATTTGATGAACCTAAGGAGAATTAGATAGTTAAAAAGATTTTCATTGATTAGAAATAGTTACAATAGTGTAGTAACAACTTATAGATATCATGACAGTCATATATCCCGCTTACAACAACAACTCATTATAATCCCACTAGTGGGGTCTGTGGAGGGTAGTGTGTATGCAGACCTTACCCCTACCCTGGGGTAGAGATGTTATTTTCGATAGACCCTCGACATTCCTCCCTGCAAGACTCCCCACCTTGCTCTTGGGATGACTCGAACTCACAACCTATTGGTTGGAAGTGGTGGGTGTTTCCGATATCATGTCAATCATATATCCCGCTTCTTAATACAATATCTCTGTGTGACATTTTATCGAATACCAAACAAGCTGCTTGATTTTTCCTCTAGAAGCAAATACAACCACTGATATAGTAATAAACAAATGAATCATAATCAAACCAAATCTCCTATCATTTTATCAAAGCACTTTATTATCTTGTGATTCTCCAACAGAACTAGACTTCTATATACACATAAAGAAAAAAAATTATTTCGTAGATGAAACACGAGATACAACAAAAATTCTAAGAATTATTTTTGGGATAAAAAATTTGTGTAATGGTTAAAGTAGAGTATCACTCATCTTCATAAGACGATAGGTAGTGCAGATCGTTCAAAATAGATTAAATAAGCAATAAATAATCGAAAAATAAAATAAATTAGAGTCATGATAGCATACCCAGGAGACCAACGTAGGTTGTATTACATGAGTTGTAGCAACTGAATCTTTGAGTAGTGATGATCTGTATGTTGTTCCTATAATAAGAGAGCATCATAGCCATTTGAACTATAAGGGAGAGATTGTGGGCGGAAAGAGTTAGAGAAGAGAGAAGGAAAGGATCATATAGGGTTTTCTTTTGGAGGGAATATTATTTTTATCTTTCAACTCTTTTGGTGGAATATAAAAAGTTAAAGAAGGCTCTTTTTAGAGCCATTTCTTGTAATTGCCGATAAAGCAATGCTCTTTCCCGGCTAATTAACATTTGCTGCTAATTTTTGAGGTTAGGAGATAAATTAGTGGCAATTAATTAATTGCCACTAAATAATTATCACTAAAAGTACTTTTTGTTGCAGATATAACTACAAAAGAAAAAGGAAAAGAACATGGGATTCCTCCCAAGAAGCTCCTAATTTAATGTTGCGGCACGATTCAAAATACCCTCAAGTCATGTAAATGACCGACACCACGTGGCTATCTCCAACGTTGCCCAAGTAATGCTTCACCCGATGACCATTGACTCGGAATACTTCATTGTTTTTGTTCTTAAAGGCTAATGCACCAAACAGTGTCACACCAACAATTCCAAATGGACCACTCCACTTGGATTTTAGCTTCCCGGTAAATATTTTCAACCTTGAGTTAAACAACAATACAAGATCGCCAACCTTGAACTCTTTGTTCCAAATGTATTGTCATGAAGATATTTCATCTTTTCTTTGTACAAGGATGAACTCGAATAAGCATGGTACCGGAACACATCCAACTCATTCAAATGTGTAATATGCAAGTTAACGGCTACATCCCAATCAAGATTCAACTTCTTTAAAGCCCACATTGCCTTTTGCTCTAGTTCCACCGGAAGATGACAAGCTTTCCCGAACACCAACCGATATGGAGATATTTCGATAGGTGTTTTGTAATGTCGCGCCCCCTTTTTCTCGCGAAATCGGGTTTATGACATTTTGGTTGAGACAACTCGTTCCTTTTGGGAAAGGGGTTTGCATTTTGAAGAGTCGCCACCTAATGATTTAAGGTGCGTTAGGGCACCTATAGGGTTCATTTATAACTACGTTTGGTAACCAGAGACAGGGTAAGGGCTTGAAATTATCCTAAGGGAAAGGTGTTAGGCACCCCTCAGGATCCACTAGTGTGGTTCCCGGCCAGACAGTTTTTGTGTGAATTTGTACAATTAGCAAATAAACAAGTATGGCTCAAATAGTAGGGGATTTAAGTTTAAATACACAGATGTTTGAAAAAACAGTTAATGAAAAAAAACAAGATTTTGAAAAGAAGTACAATCTAAGCGTGGTCGTGAATATAAAGGGGTGTCCTAGGTTGGTTAGCCTATAGGATCACATCAGTACAATGCCCGGTAATCACTCCTTAGAAAGGGGCTACGCGTGACATTAGCGCACCGGTCATCATATCCATATCTACCCTTTCCCGCCCCGTGAAGGTAATTAAAGCGAAGGTTGGTCTCGACCTCTATTCCATGCTGTTACCCGTCCCTTCCTATCAGTCCCGGAGGAATTTACGACTCCTATCCTATAAACGGGGGGAGGGGGGGGTTTCCTGGCAGACCCTCAAGTTTAAAGGTAAAATACTAAGGCGACATATAATAAAAAAGTAGGACTTCAATTAAGGGGAGCATGGAAGACAAATGAAAGGCTCAGATATGCCTCCACATACAGTACACATAAACATCACGACTCATACACAATTAAAGTCTAACTTCAGATCCTAAACATGGTATCTAAGTGATAACAGTGGAGTCAGATTTATTATATGACTCAGAGAAGAAGTCTTAATCAAGCTTGCCTACTGATTTTAACATGCTGACAGTTAAACATTAATCACAAAGACAGTTCTGGTTTTATTTTAAAGTTGATTACCTAAGACTTGCCTAAGCATAAAAAATAGTATGCAGCAGTTACCAGAATTACTAAAAAACATTTTGGAAGTTATTTTTTACCTAAAGCATGCTGTTCTAAATACATGTAGGGATTGTGACCAATTTTACTTAACAAGATAGTCAAACATGAGACTATTTTATGTCCTTTTTCATGCATCAGTGGTTTAACTAGGTGTGACTGAGCGAGTGCGAACAAGATCCTAAAACAAGGTATCTAACGTGCACATACAAAAAAAATACAGAGTGATTGCAGAATTCCTAAAGCATGATTTCTAAATGCCCAAAGAGTTACAACATGACTTCAAGACGTGGAGGAGCAACAATTTTATATTGATACTGTTATTTAGCCTAAAACAGGATTTCTAAGTGGTAAAGTGATGCCAAATGGGATGCTGAAGCTGTAAACCTAAGAACATGGTATCTAATGCATGATATGCTTTGAATGGGTTGATCTTACACATGGATTCTAATGCACATATAGGAAATGTAAACCTAAGACATGGTTTCTACCCATTGATGTTTGATAGCATGTATAACTACCCTCCCCTTTTTACTAGCCAGCCCCAATACTTGTTTACAACAGATTATTACAGACCAATACTGAAATGAATTACATAAAAAAAATAAAAGTTACACCATAGAGAGCCTGAAAACAGGCCCAAATTTTCAGCACCTGATTAGGACTTCCTCTCTGAGTTATGTAATCAACCACCTCAAATGCCAAGATTGTTCCATAGCCTTTCTCATATCTGGGCGTGTCAGAGTTCCCTAAGGACCCCAAGGGATTCCGGGTAGTGCTCACACCCAGATTTCATAGCCAAGACAGAGTAAGTGCAGTCTGGAAAGGCCAACTTTTGTGTGTCCAAGTTTAGAGGGAGCTCAGGGGTCCCAAGGCAAGGCTCATACAAAAGGGGCAGAACCTAGTGGTCTGAGAGTAAGGTGAGAGTGCTTAACATAGTGATGAAAGACTTAGTAAAGCAGTTTAGAAGTGAAAAGGTTCAGAAATAGTTTTTAAAGATACTAGGAGTTATCAGTTTTGAAATCATTCTTTGAGAAAAGCATACTCAGCAAACAACCCAATTAACCATAAAATACCTAGATTTACTTGACAAGCAGACTTACAAACATGGGTGAAGGGATTGGGAACATATAGGTTTGAAACCACATAAATAGGGAGAAATTTGACACAACAAATATACAGAACAACTATGAGTCTGTTGAACAAATCAGTCATGGTAACATACATTTAAAACATAGGGAAGAATGCAGCAGGATCATGTTGAAGACAAGAATTTTGTTGAACAAAATTTGACATACCATTAGGGCCAATAGAATGCACTAGAAGACTAAGTAACTATATGGTCATACCAGTTAAGGGAGGGGTAAGGTAACTAAGTGAACATGCTGGACAAGTATCAAAGAACTAAGTAAAGTCTGATATGATGATTACACATAAGGCAAGAATTTGGACATGCTTAATAACAACAAACATAGAAACAAATTGATTAACTAGTATAGTAACAAGCATGGATTTATAGGCATGGAACACATAAGGTTGAGTTTCAAATTTAAACTAGAGACATACCAGTTAAAGAAGAAAAATGCAGAATGTGAAAACAGGTGCAACTCCACTATCTAGCCTTGGCTTTCAGCCGGCTAGGCCAACAGTTAGCACAAGTAGCAAAGAAAGAAGAGAGAGTTTTGAACGTATGTGTGTATTCTGAACTGTGTTTGTGTTTGAAAGTGAGAATAGAGGATAGTATATATAGTAGTTGAGAGCAGAGTAAAATAAGGTAAAGAATCAATCATTCAGTAATTAGAGAAAATTACATAATCAATCATGCATAAAATCAGCAAGGTTTTCTTCTAATAAAGGGGTGACTAGTTAATGATAAAGAGCAGGGCATATAATTAAGGAAAGAAAATTAAATACTTAAGTACGGGGTGGGTAATTAAGGGTAAATGAACAAAAGTTCAATTAAGGGAACAATCAATAAGAATCAGCAAGTACCACGGTTAATCGTAAATAAGGCAAGAAATAATCATATGTCGTAAAAATAGAAAAATAACTGGAAATCAGTATATAGGTATTACCATAGCAAATCAGTGAATAAGGATTCAAAATAATACTAATTTAGGAAAATGATATAGGTTTTCCATGAATAAGCAAATAATCCAAGTATAAACGGAAAGAATCGAATCTGAAACCCTAATAGAGGCATACTAGGGTAAAATCACAAGATATTCTAATTAAACGAAGAAGTAATCATGTAAATCAAAGCATAGAACATTTGCATGTATCAAATAACACGGACAAGTGCAGAATCCAAACAAAGTGTCAAAAATTGGGGTTTTTAGCATAGGCTAGTTAGGGTTAAGGAAGAACTCAACAAAATCAATCAAAACACATAGACACAGGGGACTAAACACTTAAAACCAGAAAGCGTTTTGAAGAAAAGGATTTTCAGAAACCCTAGCTTAGAAAAGAGCGACTAAATCGAAATAGTTAGTTAAAACAGGGGATTTTTAAAGGAAAACGCTTAATAATACTCGAATCACCTCAGATCTATAAAGATCTGAAAAGAATCAAACAGTAGCGAACTGGGGTTTTCGGAAAATAGTAGAGATGAAGAGAATCGGTTAAAAACTCATGGATTCAAACGAAAAACAAGAGGAAATCCTTTCTTACAAACGAAAATGGCCGGAGACAGGCCAGTAAACGAGTTTCAAACTGAAACAGGTTGGCTTTTCTTGAGATCTTCTCAAGGACTCATGAAGTCGAAGAGCCATGAAGCATAGGAGACCTGAGGTGGTCGGAGAAGGCACGAAAACACCATAGGAAGGAGGTTCTCACCGGTGACGGTGATTAGGGTTTGAGGGTGTCTGAGAGAGAAGATAGGAGGAGAGGATTTAGAGGCGGTGCAAATGAGAGAATGAGGTAGGGTTTAGGGGGTCGTTGGATTAAAAAAGGGAAGTAATAACGTGGACCGTTGATCTCCCGAGATTCAAAAGGGTTGGTGGGTTCCGGGTTTGGGTATGGGTTAATAGGGTGTGGGTCGGGTTTTTAATTGTAAAATTGGGCTGGGAATTGGGGTCCGATTTGGCTATAATTGAAAGCCAATTTGGCTATAATTTAAATAGCCCATTTTCCCCCCTATTTAATTTATAAAAAATAGTAGATAATTTCTGAAAAAATAATTTAAAATGCTAAAATGATTTAGAATACATAATTAGCAATTTAAAAATACAAGATCCAATTTTATGCATATAAAACATAATTTTATCTTAAAATGGGCTAACATTGTAATTATATTCAATTTAGCTTTAAAAATACTAAATGTAATTGCAAAAATATATAAAAATTACCTTAGCCATATTTTGGCATAAATATAGAAATCCAATAGATGAACTATCAAAATAATAATTTTGGAAATAAATATTGGGGATTTTATGGATAAAAGTGAGAAAATAAATCAATTTAAACTCTTAAAAATTATGGGAAAAACAATAAAACCTTGGGCATGCTCATATATGCGTATATATGCTATTTTGAAGATATTTATGCATATTTAAAATATATACGAAAAAATTGGGTATCAACATGTAAGCCATCCGATAAGCCCATAATGCCTCATCAAGCTTCTTGGACCAATCCGTCCGATTAGCATTCACCGTTTTAGACAAGAAACTCTTTATCTCCCGGTTGGAGACTTCCATTTGCCCACTAGCTTATGGGTGATAGGGAGTCATGACCTTGTGAGTAACATCATACTTGCTAAGTAAAGTGTCAAAAGCTTTGTTGCAAAAGTGTGACCCTCATCGCTTATGATTGCACGTGGAGTACAAAATCTAGTGAAAATATTCTTCTTCAAGAAGGCCAATACACTTCTCGTCTCATTGTTGGGTAAAGAGGCGGCCTCAACCCATTTGGACACATAATCCACCACGACCAAGATGTAGGTGTTTCCACAAGAACTCACAAAAGGGCCCATGAAGTCAATGCCCCAAACATAAAGAATATCAATCTCCAAGATGGTTGTGAGAGGCATTTCATTTTTCTTTGAGATTCCAACGACCCGTTGACATTCATCACATCTTTTCACCAAATCACTAGCATCCTTGTAAAGAGTAGGCCAATAGAAACCACAACTAAACACTTTGGCTGCCGTTCTTGCTCCACCATGATGACCACCATATGGTGAAGAATGACAAACCCCAAGAATATCACGTTGCTCCTCTTTCGGTACACACCTCCTAGTTACCCCATCCGTACAAATTCGGAAAAGGTATGGTTCATTCCAATAATAATAATCTTGACAATCTCTTTTGAGCTTCTTCCTTTGGCTTGAAGAGAACTCATTCGGAATAATTCCACACACAAGAAAATTTGCCAAGTTCGCGAATTATGGCACCTCTTTCATTGAAATTCCCAAAAGTTGATCATCAGGGAAGGAGTTATTGATCTCAAGGCCATCATGTGGCCTCCCCTCCTCCTCCAAACGAGATAAGTGGTTTGCCATTTGGTTTCACTTCTTTTCTTATCTTGGATATCAATATCAAATTCTTGTAACAAGAGTATTCATCTCATAAGCCAAGCTTTGGAGTCCTTGTTGCTCATAAGATAACAAAGCGCCGCATGTTCTGTGTGGACAATAACTTTTGCACCCATCAAGTACGGGCGAAACTTCTCAATTTCAAACACAATAGCAAGGAGCTCTTTCTCCGTAAAGGTATAGTTGACTTGGGCACTATTCATGGTCTTACTAGCATAGTAGACCAGATGGAAAATCTTGTTGATTCGTTGCCCCAAAATAGCCCCAACCACTACGTCACTTGCATCACACATGAGTTCAAAAGGCACACTCCAATTTGGAGCAGTGATGATAGGAGTAGTTATCAACTTGAGCTTCAACAATTCAAAAGCTCTCATGCAATCATCATTGAAATTGAACTCTGAATCCTTCTCAAGGAGCTTGCACAACGGGTTCACCACTTTAGTGAAATCTTTGATAAACCGCCGGTAAAAACCCGCATGGCCTAGGAAACTCCGCACACCCTTCACAGAAGTTGGGGGTGGATCTTAAAAATCACCTCAATCTTTGACTTGTTTCAATTCCATTCCGTGAGATTTTATGGCCAAGGACAATACCTTCCTCAACCATGATATGGCATCCCAATTGAGTACCAAGTTGGTTTCTTCACACTAGCCAACACTTTTTCCAAATTTGCAAGACAATCATCAAAAGAGTCCCCAACCAGCGAGAAGTCATCCATGAAAACTTCAAGGTAGTCCTCCACCATGTCTGTGAAAATAACCATCATACACCATTGAAAAGTCGTTGGTGCATTGCACAAATCAAATGGCATCCTCTTGAAAGCAAAAGTACGATAAGGACATGTAAATGTTGTTTTCTCTTGATCTTCCGGGGCAATGAGAATTTAGTTGTAGCCTAAGTACCCATCAAGAAAGTAATAGAAAGCACGGTCGGCCAATCTATCGAGCATTTGATCTAAGAAAGGAAGTGGAAAGTGATCCTTCCTTGTTACTTTGTTGAGCTTGTGATAATCCATACACACCCTCCAACCGATCACCGTTCTCGTAGGTTTCAATTCATTCTTGTCATTGGTGACCACCGTCATGCCCCCTTCTTTGGGACATATTGAACCGGAGAAGTCCATGAACTATCGAGATGGGGTAGACAACCCCGGCATCCAACCTCTTGATAATCTCCTTCTTGACCACTTCTTGCATAGCCTCATTGAGTCTTCTTTGATGTTCAATAGATGGTTTAACATTATCCTCCAACTTGATCTTATGCATGCAAAAGGCGGGGCTTATACCCCGAATATCTGCCAATGTCCACCCAATAGCCTTCTTCCTCTTTTATAGCACCACCAATGTGGAATCTACCTGCACGTTAGTCAAACAAGAGGAAGGAATAATCGGTAAAGTAGAATAAGGGCCAAGAAATTCATACCGAAGATGTGGAGGCAATGGCTTTAACTCCAAGGTAGGTGGCTCTTCAATAGAAGGCTTTGTAGGAGAAGTCTTCCTATTTTCAAGATCCAAGGGTAATTTTTGGGGTGCATAATTGTACGACCCCATTCCTTGTAGAGAGTTCACACATTCCATGAAGCCATCCATCTCTTTATCATCAAAGTTGAGCAAGACGGCCTCCAACATATCACCAACATTGATTGTAGCACTTGTATCATCAACTATGACGTCGGTCACCAAATCCACAAAAGAACACACCTCATTGCTATTTGGTTGCCGCATGGACTTACACATATGGAATACCACTTTTTCATCACCAACCCGGAAAGTGAGTTCTTAGGCTTCAACATCACAAAGAGCCTTACCTGTAGCAAGGTAAGGTCTTCCAAGATTAATTGGCACTTCATAATCAACCTCACAATCTAGAACAAAATCTGCCGGAGAATAAATTTATCAACCAGGACCAAAACAACTTCGATCACACACCCAACGGCCTTTTCCTGGTACGATCGGCCATTTGCAATCTCATAGAGGTGGGTCTTGGTTTCCCAATTCCCAAAGTCTTGAAAACCGAATAAGGCATCAAATTTATACTTGCCCCAAGATCATAAAGAGCTTTAGCAAACTCGGCACTTCTAATTGTACAAGGAATCGTGAAAGTACCGGGATCCTCCAACTTAGGAGCCATTGAATGAACAATCGCACTCACTTGATGAGTGACTTTGATAGTTTCAAAATTCATCGACCGCTTCTTTGTCACAAGATCTTTCATAAACTGTTCATAACCGGGCATTTGTTCCAAAGCTTCTACCAATGGCACATTGATTGAGAGACTTTTCATCATTTGAATGAACTTCTTGAAATGATTCTCACCATTTTGGTTGGCAAGTCTTTGAGGGTGTGGAGGTGGAGGCTTAGGCAATGGTGCCTTGCCTTTTGCACTACCGGCTTTGGTATGTCAATGATGTGTTCCCTAGACGGGTTCACTTCCTCTTGAGTCTCTTCCACACTATCATCAATGTCAATACAAACTTCCTCATTTGGTTGAACAACATTGTTCGGTATCTCTTCTTCCTGCATTACTTGATCATCGTCAACAAGTTGCCTTCCACTTGAGGTGGGTGCATTACCGCCTCTTCCACTTCTTGCGATAACTGCCATAGCATGTCCCATATTGTTACCACCCTTTGGGTTTACCACCGTGTCCGTTGGTAGTGCACCCTTAGGACGAGAATTTAAAGCTTGAGAGATTTGCCCTATTTGAACTTCTAGATTGTGGATTGATGTATTGTGTGAGGCAAGTTGGGAATCCGAATAGATATTCTTTTCCATCATTTGTTTTAACATATTCTCAATATGTCCCATTCTATTATTTGAAGAACTTCCATGGGAAGGATAAGAAGGTGGGTTGCTCGGTATTTGATACATCGAGGGCCTTTGAAAACCCGACCCCTGGTTGCCTTGATTGTTACCCCATTCCCTTGGTTGTTGCCTCCCTAGTTTCCTTGGTTGTTTCCACTCTAATTTCCTTGATTTTGTTGTTATGCCAATTCCTGTGATTGTTAGAACTCCAATTGCCATGATTGTTTTGTCGTCGCCATTGTTGTTGGTTTGGGCCTTGGAAGTTGTTTCTTTGCCCTTGAAAGTTGTTCACATATTGCACTTCCTCCTCTTGCTCATTATAAGAATCATCTTGATCAAAACCACCATCATCTTGCACATAGTTCTCCACTCGAGTTTGCACTTGTTGACCCTTAGTCCTTCTCTTGTTCACCAAAACATTCACTCTCTCCATAGCATGAACTTGCTTAGGGGCTTGCACTAGACTAAGTTGAGCCTTTGCTAGTTGAGTCATGGTAGTGGTCAATTCGACAATGGCTTGCCCATGGTCTTCAAATTCTTTGTGAAGGTGGATCATATTAGGATCACCTTATGGGACATTGGCTCGGGATTGCCAAGCCGACGACGTTTTCGACATCTCATCTAAGATATCACATGCCTTCGCATAAGGCGTAGTCATAAAGTCCCCACTGGCTAGTTGATTCACTACACGTTGGTTGGTTGTGTTAATCCCATGATAAAAGGTTTGCTGTATCATATTTTCTGTCATATCATTGTTGGGACATTCCTTAACCATTGTTCTATAGCGCTACCAAATTTCGTGTAGTGGTTCATTTGGTTCTTATTTGAATGCCAAGATCTCTTCTCGAAGAGTAGCCATGTGCTTGGGAGAGAAAAACATAGCAATGAACTTTGCCGCCAACTCATCCCAAGTGTTAATTGTATGGTTCGGCAAACGTTCCAACCAAGCTAAAGCTTTCCCCCATAGAGAGAAGGGAAAAATCCTTAGCCTCAATGCATCCTCGGAAACATTAGTTTGCTTGCCCCCCCTAACATTTATCCACAAAGCCCTTCAAATGTTTGTAAACATTTTGAGTTGGTGCACCGGCAAAGAAACCCCGTTGCTCAAGTAATGTGAGCATCACGTTTGTGATTTGAAAGTTTCCCGCCCTAATACGGGGAGGGACTATTGCACTAGAATAACCTTCATTGAGCAATATCAGATGTTGAGCTCGTGGTGGAGGTGGGGGTGGAATGGGCACGTTGTCATGTGGTACCCGGCCTCTCCGATTGGCTTGTGGAACTTGAGGTACCTTATCTACTTGTTCCTCCTCGTCGTCCAAGTCCCCCAAAGTCAAATTTCGGAGCTCATTGTTCGCCATGTTTGTACCTATATTTCTTAAACAAATTAGTAACACGGAAGGGAAAGATGATATTCAAAAATCATACTCAAATATATAACTAACACCGTTTTAACTCCCCGACAACAACACCAAAAATCGATCCACTCCCATTCCACACTCAACAATAAGTAGAAGAGATCGTTGGAAGAATAGTACCCAACTATGAGTCGGGATCGATTTCCTCAGGGAGCTAACAATGGGTGTTAGAGTGTATACATGATGCGTGAAGACGAAACAACTTAAATACACTTCCAATCAAATTGGTTTGCAAATTACTTCTATAAACTACATTATCAATGCTCAATTAGAGAAATGAAACTAGCAATTAACTAATTGTTTTTGATTGTTTTCAAATCGGTAAAAAGCCTAGCAATGTAACCTTCGCCTAGGTGTTCGCCTAATGGGTTAGTACGTAACACTTATTTTATTGATTGGGATGTATTATAGCTCTCAACTCTATGCTATCCACCCAATACCTCTCGGTCATTGAGTGATTTTGCCCAATTTGGCTTTCTCAAATCCAAATGGGTATCAAGCTAAATAGTTGATATGAACTCAAGTTGGGGTTTCCCTATCTCTAGTTCAAACCCTTTAATTAGGCTCGTCAAATCCCTAACTTGCCTAATTTCTTATTAGCCAAGTTTTCCTAGACCAGGTCTCTCTTTCTCAAGTAAAGACCAAGTCAAAAAGTTATGAATAAATGTTTGCAACCATTAATTCCAAAATTAAAGCATGAACAAGGCTAAATAACAAACACCCAATCATATACAAGCATTAAATTAAATACCCATAAGGTTTACACACTAGGAGTGGGTCACAACGCTAGTAAATGTCTAGCTACTCATAGTATATAATGAAGAAAACAAAAAAGAAATACTAATTAAACCCATAATATAAAATTAAAATGATAAACTATGATAATGTTGTCCCGAAATAATCACAAATTACCCAAAATGGTAAAGTACAACGGCTAGAGCTAAAGAAACTTCAAAACTTGACCTAAAAATGTGATTCCCGTTTATTTATAGTGGCTCAAAATTCTCTGGCAAAAATGGCCCTCGGGAGGTTCTATGGCCGCACAATTCCATGTGCATTCCGTACATTGCTTGAATCTGCAGGGGGATAGGTTCTATAGTCGTATAATTTGATCTGCGGCTGCATTTCAGCTTCTGCGGCGACACAGTTCATGTGCGGTCCGCACTTAAGGCAAGGCTTCAGACTTGGTCATTTTGCAAACTCTCTAAACTTTTTGAATTCTTGTCAGTGTGACTTCTGCTTCACTTGCTTCTGGGCTTCTACATCAGATCTACAACCATAGAGAGAATTCTGCGGTGCGCACTTGCTTCTGTAGCCGCAAAAATTATTCTGCGGACCGCACTTCTGGTCTGTTGCGCCCCTTCTTGCCTTGTGAGCCAGAACACTCCGTTTTGAGTTGTATTTTTTCATTTTAGCCCACATCCCTAACATTCCTTCAATTTGCATACTTTCATTAGTTTTGGGAACATAAATCAACACTTTCGAACTAAAACAAAAGTAAAAAGGTACTAATAAGTGGTCAAAAGCCACACCTGATGATGATATTACTACTCAGGCGAAGGGGTACTTAAGTGTTTACACTTACCCCTTAAAGCTTGCCCCAGTAGACCCCATAGTCATAGACTTTTTTAAAAGGTACAAGGTCTGCCTTAGGCAAATTCACCCATCCTTTTGGAGTATCATAATCCTCCTTCGACACTTTTTGAACAACACCGAAGCACCTCGGTTCTCTCTCGACCATCTACTTCGTCTATACAGTCCCCGAATCTTCCGAGAGGGGCTGATCAAGCTCGTTCGCCGAGCGAGCAAGGCTCCGTTCTCGAGCATCGGCATGGACCGAGACCGAGGCTGGCAGGGGAGGTTCGTTCAGGTGAAAACTGAAGACCTCATCCCCTCCGAATTTATACCGTTCCTAAAAAAGTAGAACGTATCTCATAAGTATTTTCCTTCTCGGGTATTGGTCATTTCCCTATTATTCTTCCTCCCACTATCTGTGTTTGTTGCCGTGTAGTTGTTGCCCAAGTTCCTAATGCAGTTCCCCGCTTCAAAGAGTGGATCGAGGAGATCTGCAAACAGATGCCATACTCCGAGCGTGCATGACGCAAGCTCTCGAAAGGAAAGTGGGAGGCCCGTTCCCATGGTGAGGTTCTTTCCCGAATAAAATTTCTGTCGTACTTTTTAGCTTACACATTGCTAAGTCTTTTATTTTCTTACAAGTTTGCCCAAGACCACCGAACACGGTCTGTTGGATGAGGAAGAGGATCCATCCTCGCTTTCTGAATCCTCCGCTTCGGGACAGCCAGGTGTTTCCGCAAAGGAGGAGCAAAAGAAAAAGAAAAGAAAGTCCCGGGGTTCCCCGGATGCTGAGGCGAAGAAGAAGAAGGTGACCATCCGGGCCCGGAAAATCAAAAAGAGCACCAAGTCCAGGGTATCAGACTTTGATTCTCTCAACCGGCTCAGGGAAAGCCTAAGGACAATGACTTTTTTTATTGCTCATGGGTCGACCCTTAACGAGGGGGAGCAAGTACCGCTTGGGAAGGACGACCACGAGCTCGATCTACCTCTAGCTCGGGAACTAGAGGGAGAGACGGAGGCCGTGTCCTCTAGGGAAATTGCTCCTGTCCTGAAGGAGGTAACTGGTGTCATTGACATCGTGTAAACAACCTCCTACACTGAGTTTATGCTCGAAGAGGCCCAAGCGGGCAAAAAGAAATCAAGTGAGATGGTGTCGGGCCTAGATGATTCCCTCAACATGTTTTTTGACGGCATGGATATGGCCGCACTGGAGGATTTTTTTAGGCTCGGTCATCTAGAGATCCTAAAAAAGGATGTACCTTTGGGAGCAGGCGATCCGAGTTCGAGCCCAAAACTAGTGAAGTAATTCCCTGCTTCGAGCGTGGACCCCAAGCGCAAGAGGATGGTCATTCTTACGATCTTGGCGGATGCTCGTGTCCTGTCCACTCTGGTGGGCGTAGCCAATTAACTTCGATGCCTGGTGATCGAGGAAGACCAAGCAAAGATGAACGAAGTAGGCACATCAAGCCTCTTCAGCGAGGCGTAACAGGTACTAAACCAGGTAAGGCGTTTACCCTTTGTACCCCTTTGTGAACCTTGTTTAGTTTTAGACTTATTATAATAACTTAATTGTTTTGCAGGCTTTAGTACTTCATCATGAAAGATTCCTCCAGTCCCGCTTGGAGATCAGCCAGCTCGAATTCGAGCTCAAAGAGCAAATTCGGAAGAAGGGCATGTACAGAGCTCTTAGTGAGCAACAGGACGAGGCCCTAAAGGACCTCCCAAATTCTCCAAGATGAGATATAAAAGGCTCAGAAGGAGGCTTCGTCCTTGAAGTGGGAGCACGAAGACCTGGTTGAGAAGGTAAGGATCTTTGGGGCTAAAAACAAGAAGCTACTTGGGGTGACTAACAACACTACTTCGCAGGTCCAAGAAAAGGTAGACATGATGGACCAGCTTCGAGCAAAGATGGATGAGGTCAAGTCCACGACCAAGGCATGGAAGGGAAGGTTGAACCTGCTCACTTCAGAAAAAGAAGCTACAAAAGCAGAGTTGGCATCGGCCGAGAACTAACTTCGGGTGGCAAAGGACAAGGCCGATAAGTGGTCTTGGCTAAATGATGATCTCCGGGCACAGTTGTGCTCGGCCGTGATGGAACGGGATGCCCTCGGACAAGAATATGTTTCACTAAGGTCCAAACCGGATGCAACCTCTTCTAACATCGAGGAAATGTTAGCCAAGTATAAGGCTGGTGCTGTGGTAGCCAAGACCCGCTTAGAGACGAAGATTGAGTACATAAAGCGGCTATCCCGGAGAGAGATCCATGCCTGGGGTTTTGACATGTCGGCCGAGATTGATAAAGCCGAGAGACTTGAGGCCGAGGCAAAGGAACTCTACGAACCTGAGGGTCCCGAAGGCTCCGAGGAATCCGATGGTTCTGGTGATCAGTCGAGCCCTGATAAAGACCAGGCGTAGATGCCTTAGTTCTTTTTCAATTTTTTCTTGTGTATTTTTTTTATCTTGAGGTCGTTCTATCATGTCTTTGTAAATATATTTTGGAATATACAAAATTTTTCCTTTTCGGCAATACCGTGTCTTTACTTTTCCAGCACCAACTTGCAATTTTTATTTTTGCGTATTATTTTTAATGCCTTAGCATAAAATTAGATGTAGTCTAGAGCATCTATTTTTTGGGGGTCCGAGCGAAGCCCGACTCCGATACAACTTCGGATTACTTGTGGCTTCAAATCTTCAGTAAAATCGAAGGCCTTTAAGATGCTTGAGTGTTTTTAGACGATATTTTTGCCGAGGGTAACCTTTTAACATGTTTCAATTTTTTGTAAGGGCCTTACTTTCTAAGTACAGACTTCAGACATCTCCGAGCCATTTTTAGGGTGGTCGTAGTCTTTCATATTCGGGCACTGCATAATAAGCCATTCTGGGATTCGGTAACTCGGTCGTCCGAATCTTTATCGGTCGATATTCCTCGAGTAGGGGTAGTCCGTGGGCTTGAGAATCCAGGATCGAAGAAATAAAATGCATAGTAATAAAGTGTAGGGGAAGTAGAAATTTCTTTCATTGCTTAATACGCAAGACACATGATCGAAGGCGCATAAACTTGTGTCGTGGCAAAAGTGGACTATGTGGGCATGGTTCGTATTACCGTTTGACCCTTACAATGAATCCTAACCACCAAGCCTTAGCTTTTGGCACATAAAATTTTCTTTTCCCTTGCTAAAGATCTTAATCTAGGGGCAATGGGCCCCAATATTCGAGGCTGAACTTGTGAGGGCTCGGATGTTGTTGATCTAATACAAATGATAATCGATTCCGGTTTAAGGCCGACTTCAAATCTAAGTTAGCACGCTTTACTGTTGCCTCGTTAAAAACCTTGCCGAAAAACCCATTTCGAGATAAAACCGGTTCAAGAGAAAAAGAGTAAAACACGTGCTTTCAGACGTAATAGCCATATCCACCCTTAGCCGAGTACCTGCATACCTTAGTCCATAATATAACAAAAATAAAAAGGAATTAAGTTCGTACCTTAGCAGTAGTACCTTTTTAAGTGTGCCACGTTCCAGTTGTTTGGTAGTTGTACATCGTTTCCCGCTTCGAGTTTATATGATCATTTGCCGGTTATTCCGATAATTTGATACGGTCCTTCCCTATTCGGGCCCAGTTTCCCCTCATTCGGGTTCCTGGTGTGTAGTGTTACCTTTCTCAATACCAAGTCCCCGACTTTGAAATATTGGAGGTTGGCCCTTCGGTTGTAGTACCTTCCTACTTGCTGCTTCTGGGCGGCCAACCGGACTATAGAAAATGGTGTGGCCCCGGTGTTTGATTTCGAAGTCGTACGGTATGCTCACAAGTCTTTGGGCAAGATCTCTTTCCATTTTCCTTTCGAACCGGTCAACCTTTTTTTCCATGTTTTGGAGTATAGTCTTGTTCGTCGATTCCGCCTACCCATTCCCACTACGGTGATAAGGCGTTGATAGTATCGTCTTAATCTTGTGATCTTCGAAAAACTTACTCACCTTGTTGTTGACGAATTGTTTTCCGTTGTCGCAAACAATATCGGCCGGTATCCCAAATCAACATATTATGTTATCCTAGATGAAGTCAATGACTTCTTTCTCTCCGACCTTCTCGAACGCTTGAGCCTCGACCCATTTGGAAAATGATCAGTCATGAATAGTATTAATTGTGCTTTGCCGGGTGCCCATGGTAGAGGACCGATGATGTCCATTTCCCACTTTATAAATGGCCATAGAGAAGGACCGAATGTAGCATTTCTCCCGTTTGATGGATCATCGGGGCGTGCCATTGGCACCATATTTCCATACGAAAGTCTTTCACATCCTTCTCCATTTCGGTCCAATTGTAGTCGGCTCGGATTAGCTTCTAAAATAAGGATTCTTCCCCCGAGTGGTTCCCGCAAGTGCCCTCGTGAACTTGTCTCATGGAATATTCAGTCTCTCCTGGTCTGAAGCATCTGGAAAGTGGGCCAAAGAAAGACCTCCTGAACAATGCCCCTTCGAACAAGCTAAATTTGGCAGCTTTGGTGCACAAGGCTCTCGATTCTTTGAGATCCGAAGGCAATTTTCCTGTCTTTAAGTAGTCTATGTATTTGTTTCTCCAATTCCAAGTAAAACTCGTTGAGTTCACTTTGGCGTGACCTTTTTCTATCATTGAATTCATTAGTTTCACCACTGATCCCGAGCTATTTTCATCGGAATCGACTGTCGACCCCAAGTTAGCCAGTGCATCGGCCTCACTATTTTGATCTCGGGGTACACACTGCAGGGTCCATTCCCTGAATTGGTGTAGGGTTACCTGCAATTTGTCCAAGTACCTCCGCATCTATTATTCTTTTACTTCGAATGTCATGTTGACTTGATTTACCACGAGGAGTGAGTCACACTTGGATTCGATCACTTCAGCCCCAAGGCTCTTAGCTAATTCTAGACCTGTAATCATGACCTCATCCTCGACCCATTGTTAGTCAATTTCACACTTCTAATAGACTGCCTAACTATACTTCCCGTAGGTGGTTTTAACACGATGTCGAGCCCGACTCCTTTGCATTGGAGGCACCATCCGTAAAGAGGGTCCAGATTCCCGAATTAGTCCCCGAGGTGAGCAGTAATTCCTTTTCGACTTTGATATCAAGGCTGACATAAAATCGGACACGAAGTCTGCCAAAATCTGAGATTTTATGATAGTTCGGGGTTAGTACTCGATGTTGCACCCGCTAATTTGTATGGACCATTTGGCCAATCGGCCCGAGAGCTTGGGCTTATGCATGATATCCTCAGCGGGTAAAAGATTACAACACATATAGTTTTGCATTAAAAGTATGGCTTTAGCTTCCTGGAAGCGCTTAGCAAAGCGAGTGCTAACTTTTCCAGGTGGGGATACCTTGATTCGGCATCGCCTAGAATTTTACTAACGTAGTAAATAGGAAATTGCGTACCTTCTTCCTCCCGAACTAAGACACCACTTACCGCCACTTCGGACATTGCCAAGTAGAGGTACAATTGTTCGTCTACTTTCGGAGTGTGTAGTAGAGGTGGACTCAACATGTACCATTTGAGTTCTTCCAAAGATTGCTGGCATTCCGGAGTCCAGGAAAAGTTCTTCTTCTTCTTCTTCAATATTGAGAAGAATCGATGGCTCTTGTCCGAGGACCTCGAGATGAACCGACCCAAGGCGGCTATACGAACGATCAGTCTTTGAACTGCCTTGACATTGTCCACTATGGTAATGTCCTCTACCTTTATATTGTCGGGGTTGATCTGGATGCCTCGATTGGAACCATGAACCCAAGGAATTTGCTCGATCCGACCCCGATTGCGCACTTCTCTAGGTTTAGCTTCATGTTATATTTCCTTAATATGTCGAAGGTTTACTGCAAATGTTTCAAATGGTCCTCTCCTCGCAGGGACTTGACCAATATATCATCAATATAAACTTCCTTTAATTTCCCTATTTATTTTTCAAACATCCGGTTACTAGGCGTTGGTAGGTGGCATCGTCATTCTTTAATTCAAACGGCATTATGCTATAGCAGTAGGTGCCAAATTTGGTAATGAAAGAAATCTTTTCTTGATCGTCCGGGTCCATCCGAATTTGGTTGTACCTGGAGTAGGCGTCAAGAAATCTGAGTATCTCGTGCCCGCCCGCCGCGTCGATCATTCGATTGATGTTAGGCAAAGGGAAGGAATCCTTAAGGCATGCTTTGTTTAGGTCTTTGTAATCCACACACATTCTTAGTTTATTTCCCTTTTAGGCACTATCACTACGTTAGATAACCAGTCCGAGTATTTAACTTCCCAAATGGACCCTACTTTAAGAAGTTTGAATACCTCATCCTTGATGAACGAGTGTTTGATCTCGGACTATGGCCTCTTCTTCTGCTTAACCAGATGGAACTTCGGGTCCATACTCAGATTGTTAGTGGTTACCTCTAGTGGGATCCCTGTCATGTCAAGATGGGACCAATCGAAACAATCGACGTTAGCTTTAAGAAAATCAATAAGTTTTCTCCTGAGCTCGGGAGTTAACCCCGTGCCCAGGTATTTCGATATGGTAGGTGCTCAATTAATATGATTTTCTCCAACTCTTCAAACGTCGATTTGGTGGCATCAGTATCATCAGGAGCCATGAAGGATCTTGGGACGTCGTAGTTGTTCTCCACGTCTGCTACTCATTCCTCCTATTTCTCCGGATAGGCCAAGGCCGGTATCTGTGATTGCTATTTAATCTCTTCCTTTCTGGTCGGTTTCGCATTCCTTGATATTGAAATTGCAGGCACCGGGACTACCTCGTCAACAGTAAACATCTCCTTTGCGGTCGGCTATTCTCCGTAGACCATCTTGAATCCCCCACCCGGTGTGGGGAATTTCAACGCCTGATGCAAGGTCAAGGGTACCACCCTCATGTTGTGAACCCACGACCTTCCGAATAAAGCGTTATACCTCATGTCCCCCTCGATCACGTAGAACTTTATTTCTTGGATTATCTCGGTGGTGTTTGCTGGCAAGGTTATTCCCCTTTAGTGGTCTCACATGCCATGTTAAATCCGTTCAACACCCAGACTGCCGGTACAATTTAGTCTTATAACCCCAATTGTTCCACGGCCTTGGATCTGATGATGTTGGCCGAGCTACCTGGATCAATTAGCACACATTTAACTCGAGATTTATAGATAAGTATGGAAATTACCAGTGCATCATTGTGAGGTTGTATGATGCCCTCAACATCTTCGTCACTGAACAAAATGGCTCCCTCCGGAACATAATCCCGGGTACGTTTCTCCCTTGTGATAGATACTTTAGTACGCTTTATCATTAGTACTTGGGGGACATCGACTTCTCCGATGATTATATTGATCACGTGCTGAGGCTCCTCTTGTTCGACCTGTTATGTGGGCGTCCTTGTTCCTGAAGTTGTTTTTGGCTCGATCACTCAGGAATTCTCGAAGGTGCCCATTGTTAAATAACCGGGCAACTTATTCTCTTAACTATCGGCAATCTTCAATCCTATGACTGTGAGTGCCATGATATATACATATCAAATTGGGATCTCTCTGGGTAGGATAAAACTGCAAAGGTCGGGGTCACTTGGTCTCTTTAATGCGTCCTATGGCTGACACGATGCTGGCAGCGTCCACGTTGAAGTTGTATTCCGAAAATCTCTGTGCTTCCCTACTCCCGAGTAGCCTATCAAACATATTTTTTCTCATCAGGCCTCGACCATTGGGCCCTTGATTGCTTCTCTTCTCGTTCCTTGCAGGGTGATGCTCGGATCCGTTTCCCTTTCGGTCCGTGCTGTATGGTTGATACCGGTCTCAAACCGTCTTGGCTCTTGATCATTGGCCCTTTAGACCTATCGTCGACCCTGATGGGGTAAATAGATCCAGAAAGGATCCCGAGTTGGTCGTCCTCGACCCTGATCTTTGACTGGTACCTGTTGTGGACGTCGACCCAGGTTACCACCGGGTACTCCACTAAATTTTGTGTTTAGCTATTGAGAGGCCAAGGAACTTCGGGGGTTGAGCCCCTGAGTGAACACCTGAATGGCCCAATCATCCGCAATCGGATGTACGTCCATACGTTCCATCTAGAACATTGACACGAACTCCTTAAGCATCTCGTTCTCCCTCTGTTTGACCTTGAAAAGGGCTGACTTTTAGTTCTCGACCTTGATGGCCTCATGATCGATGCCAACCCTGCACTACTATTGAGTAGCGAGAGAGGTCGAAGCAGCTTTTACCCGATTTAGGGTCGGGATCGATTTCCACAGGGAGCTAGATATTGGAGTTGGGTGTCTATCTAAAGTGGAGTTGTGTATTTGCTCCAAATTGCACTTCTACACATTTTTGGTTTTAATTATGATTCTAATTTTATAAACTACAATGCTCAATTAGACTACTATAAGCTAGGATTAAACTATTGCGAGTTGTTCAAATGATTAAAAGGCACTAGGGTAGTGACTTTCGCCTAGGTGGTCAGTTGACGGATTCTTGAGTCTAAGGCTAGATTCACACATTTGGGGAGTATGATATAACTATTGCTCGATTCTACTCACTCTATACTTCTCGGTAGTTCGAGTGATTTTGCCCGAATTGGCTTTCTCAAGACCAATTGGGTATGCAAATTTGCACAAGCAATTAAGGTTCAAGTCGGGTATTACGATCTCTCGATTTAACCCTTTAATTGGGGCTATCAATTCTCTTGAGTACGCCCTAATTCCTTGTTGGACTAATTTTAGAGACTTAGGCTCTCATTCTCAAGAAGAGGAAAAGTCAACTAAACACAAACTAGTGTTTGCAACCACTAATTTAGCAATAAAACATGAAATTAGCCCAACTATCAAACACCCATAGTCAATCAAGCCCTAAAATACAAGACCCATCAATAACCCACACTAGGGTGGAGCCACAACCCTAGCTGATGGGTCTAGCTACACATAATTAGAGACAAAAACAAAGAAATAGATGAAGAAAAACTCATATTAATTAATTGCTAAATTAAACTTGAAGATTCAATGTTGAAAATGAAGCTAAAATTACTCAAAACAACTAAAATATTCGAACCCACAAGTGCACCCTTCAGTACTAACTATCTGCTTAACCTAAAAATGGAAAAGAAGCTATTTATTTTAAGCTGACAAATCTGGACAAAAATACCCCTGCTGGGTTAGTGCGGACCGCACAAAATCACGTGCGGCCGCACTAGGGCTCTGACTTGACAAAACTCTCTCTGAACTTGGGCAATGCGGACCGCACAGAATCGAGTGCGGCCGCGGTGGCTTCTAGTGCGGTCCGCATGAAATGGAGCGCGGACCGCATTGGTCTTCAACCCTGGACTTGCCAACTCTCTGAATCGTCTCTCTACGGACCACACTAAATCGAGTACGGTCGTATTGATCCTAGTGCGGATCGCACAAAACCTCGTGCGGCCGCATTGCCTTTTAGCCTGAATGTCAGCCTCTCTGAACCTCACTTGTGCGGACCGCACAAAATGGTGTGCGGCCACACTGGCCCTGTTTTGCCTGAGCTTTGTCTTTGTCTTGGTACTTGTGCAAGTTTTACTCCTTTTTGAGCTGATCTTTGATGCCTTGTCATCTTATTGATCAAACCTGCAATCAAGCACAACTTGTGAGCCTTTTGGGACTATTTTGTACACATTTCTAATCAAAACTTGAGCATGAAGGAGTGCAAAATTCATCATATTCCCTAGTTATCAACTCCCCCAAACTTAAGCTTTTTCTTGTCCTCAAGCAAACAAAATAAGACCCACCCCTTAAGAGAAAATCCAAGAAAATTCAGCTATCCTAAAGTGACCTCATCTAGCATCAATTGGGAGTAACAATTGCCCTCAATACAAATGAATCATTAACAACATTTACTCTTTCAAACACCATGGATTAAGTGCGACACAAGAGCATCAAGAGTTGACTCAACACATCAAAGAACTCTTTCTATTACTTTAGTCGTTGTGGAACCCAAACTCACACATCCTCAGCTTTCCCTAAGCAAACCTCACCTTTAGAATAGTGGCACTCATAACGAGGTTTATGGGAATTCACTCATCTCTCAAAAAGAAAAGTCACAAGTCCGGCTCTAAGTACCATATGCTTGCCCCTTATGTGAGTCACCCCTAATGTAAGCTTCATTCAACTAGAGATCATATAGGGCTTTTGTGGAACCATGGTGAAGGCTTTTGGTTCTGGGTAGGCAATGTTTGGTCTAAGTAGGTTCCATCTTCCCTTAAGCACTTCTTTTGTTTCATTTTGGCACAAATTCACTTGACTTTTTGAGTCTTTTCGCTTCTTTCAAGGGGTTAGAGAGACACACTATCACTCTTTCTTATACATTTCAAATCTTTTCTCCTTTCTCAATTTTCCACACCTTTCATTCTTTGCTTTTCTTGAATCCCTTTTATTCATTTCCACATTGAGTATTCTTTTTGTCTTTTGCTTTTCTTTATTTTTCATTGCCTTTCCTTTTCTTCATTTTGTACCTTTTTACCACTTTGTTGCAATCCTCGTCTCTCCCCCCAAGCTTATACTTTTGCCATGTGCTAAGGAAAGATCGGGTGCCAAGAGAGGGTATCTTTTAGAACAGGTAAAGGCTTGTATCATGGTTCTTGAATGAAAAAGGTTTAAGGCTCAAAAGGGTTGACTAGGGATTTTATCTTTGGTAGGCTATGGAAATGTTCAAGCTATCATTTGGATCAAGGAGAGCCTATAATCATGTTTCAAGTCAAAATTCACTTAGGATTTCGCCTCAACAAACATTCAGGGCAAGTTCTAGACCAATGGCTCGGGACTTGGACTTGCAATGCAATTTCTCACCACTCACGCTATGGGATTGCTAAAACACGGAGTAGGGGGCCCACAACGACCTTAGATAAGATTTGAGCACATAATGGTCCCGAAAACCACTTGATGATTATCGGTCAACACAAGAGTCTCAAGGTCACGATTTTACCATCCTAAACACAATGATTTGTTTTTGACCATGGGATCAAAGGCAAATGTGCTAGGCCCAAGTGAAGCTTTTCTTGAGGCACCCTTAACCCCTAACTACTAAAAACAAAAAGAAAAACGATCTCAATCCCTTAAGAAGGCTTTCACGCCATTTATCATTGGGAAGAGCCACCCGGTTCACACAAATTCCACCTCTGGAAAGAACTGTGGCATTAAGAAAACCAAAGGCTTATTGCAAACGTTCAAAACAAGAAGCTACGAACATAACGAAGAAGCTACGGAAAAGAAAAATGCGGAAAGTAGAATGAATATGTACAAGAGGGGTTTTTAATAGAATATGCAATACGGGGATGAATATATACAATGTAACATAACTTTTATATACAGACCCAAAGTGAAAAGTACGAAAAATGTAATGAAGTACCAAAATTATATACATACCAAAGATGAAAAATAAAGAAAGCATAAAATCTGTTAAATATATACAGTCATCCATATCAATTCAAAGTAGGGCCTACCCCCTCAAATGAAAGCTTGCATTGTCCTCAATGCCAACTAAGCAAAATAAGCACCAAAAATAGAGGAAAAAGGATATAGAGACTCCCTATGGCCCGCCTGTCTGCATGGGATCCTAAGTGGTCTGTGGGTCCTCAATATGCTCGGGAACCTCAGATTGGTTCCCTATGACCTGCTGCTCTGCTGCTGGGACCTGGGCCTGAACCTGAACCTGGACAGGCTCCTGGGCTGCATCCTGTGGCTGACTGGAGGAAGCCTCCGGTGAGTCCTCCAACTGGATGACTGCATCTTCTGCACGGGGAATCACCCTTTGCCTCTTGGGAGGCCTCTTTGACTGCAATGGCTGGGGATGGGCTGCTGGCATAGGGTCCTGGAATAGTAAATCCAAAGGCAGATGATCTGCCTTCAATCTGTCAACCTCAACCCTCAACTCCTTCACGGACTCCTTGGAAGCCCGAGTCCTTCTCATCTTCTTGGCCTCCTTAGCAAGGTCCTTGACAGCCTTCCCATGAGCATCCACAGCTTCCGTAAGCTTTTTCTGAGTATCAAGGATTTTCTACTATTTTTTTCTAGAATCTCCTTGAGGGCATCCTCAATAGACTGTGGGACCTGCGGAGATAGAGGTGCCGACTAATCTGCTACTGTAGTGGAGAGGACAGACAACTTGGATGAAGCTGTCTGCATCCAATTGTTGATGCTGAGAAGAGCCTGGCTCAGTCGGTGAGCAGTCATTTGGGTAGGCTCGGGAAGAGGGTATCTCTGGAGCTGCTGAAGTGGATGGACCAGGTGGAATGACCGCAAAGGTGGAGGCAGTCTGAGTAGGAGCCACTACCACAACTGGCTCTTCAGACTGGACAGATGGGGCAGTGGCTGTTCCCTTGTAGTTCTTGCTCTTCGGGTTGTCATCACCCTACATGCTATACCAGGAGAACGGGGTCTTTGCCTTTACCCTGATATCAAATGGCCTCTTCTCAACCTTGAGGTCCCGGAGGTACATGGTCAAGAAGCTGGGGAAGGGGTAGTTTCTGTCACCTTCAGCTACCACCTGTGTAATCACCCGCGACATCACATTCCCGACGTTAGTCGGGTACCCGGCCATGACCGATGCCACCAAAACTGCCCGGTGAAGAGGGAGGGAGTTGTCATGCGTAGTGGGGTCCAATCTGCTGCACACAAATGTTTCCCACCCCTTGGCCTCAAAGTTCAAACTTCTTCTCAAAATCTTTACTCCCGCATTCAGCCAATCGGGGGTGGTACCTGGGATTGCCAAATACTGTGCCAACCAAGGATAGACCGCTTCACCTAATTCCATTTTCGCCAAGTATAGCGACTCATCCTTCTCATCAAAAACCAAGTAGTCATTAATTGACTTTCCATCAAACAATACCTTCAAATTTCGCACCTTGGTCACTTTGGTGCCCTTTTTGATGTGGGCAGCATTGGTATAGAATTCCTTGACCAAGTGCTCGTTCGCATCCACACAGTCCCCCAAAAAGTATGCCCAGCCTATTCTCCCCCTAAATTGCCTTCTCACATTGGGGTTGTGAGGCAATAGGTCTCTATCAAGAAAGCTCCTCTCCGGGATCAATTTTCTCACAGGCCACCATTCCCTGAATTTATGGTAAGCCACCTCACTCACGAACCGATCTTGCCACACCTCCGGTTTTCTAGTTCTAGCAACACCCCCGACCTGAGGTTCACCCCCTTTTTCTACTACCTCTTCTCCCCTTACTACCTCATCTCCTCCTACTGCACCCTCTCCAGATAATAAAGCCGTGGGAGAGGTGGAGTACTCATCCTTACTGCCTTCGGCTGAGCCCTCTGACGACCCAGAAGATACATGCACTGAAGCCTGAGCAGTGGGGGATGCTGGAGGAGTGGGTTCATCTGTCAGCCTGAATTTGTCCGGGAAATCATCCATAAACTCCGGAGCAAAATCAGAGTCAGTCAGCTCCTTGGAAGGTACATACTCACTTCCCGAGGAATGGGAAGAAGCTCTATCAGCGGCCTAAATCACCTTCCTTGTTGCTTTAATTGCCTCTCGAACTTTGGGGATTAATTTTATCTTTCCTCGTCCCCTCCCCCGGGAGGACTCTCCTCTGCCTGGTTGTTTAGCACCCATGCCTTTTGATTTTACCATTGTCTGCAAACAAATTCAGTCATGCTTTGTTTGTATCAGTAGAAGCTATTAAGTTCACAGTTGCAGGATAGAAAAAAGTTGCAGATAGTTGCAGGTTTTACACAGTGCGGACCGCACAAAATGGAGTGCGGCCGCACAGAGGTCAATGCGGACCGCACAACATGGCAATGCGGTCCACACAGAGGTGGGGTTCAGACTACTCACTCTCTGTATCCAGGCAATGCGGACCGCATAAAATGTAGTGCGGCCGCAGTCCCCAAACTTCAGAAGACTGACACTCAGCAATGCGGTCCGCAAAAAATGTCATTGCGGACCGCACTAAAGTACCGCAGACTGCACGATTTCCACCGCGGTCCGCACTAAGCATCAGAAAATAGCATCAACCTAGGGTTTAGGATATTTTGATATTCAGTCCAATTTTACACCTAATAAAGGTCCCTAAGTGTTTGCCCAATGATTTTACCTATCTAATTCTAACTTTAACAAGGAATTAACTACCCTAAGCTACCAAATCGAAAGAAAATACGAGAAGAACAGAAGAAAAGCTAAAATCTAATGAAATTAATAAAATTAACAGTGAAAAAGGATGAAATTACCAGAAATAAGATGCTATGATGAAGAATAAGCCTTGGAAATCAACTATGAGCAAAGAAAATGGGATGAACAGTAATTTTTGAGGGTCTGAGAGTTAAAAGATCGAAAAGTTTAAACTGAGGGCCTCGGGGCCCATGTCACCTACCCCAATACGAACCGCACAAAATGGACTGCGGTCCGCACTACACAACATTTTTCAAAGTTTGAGAAGGCAACCACTACGGTCCGTACAAAATGGAATGCGGCCGCAGTGGTCCACCGCGGACCGCACAAAATGTAATGCGGCCGTAGTGGCAAACTTCAGAGAGCCTGGTTATTCATCCTTCATCAGTACAGTCCGCACTAAATGTAGTGCGTCCGCATTGAAAACTTCAGAGACTTGAACACTTTTTTCACTATGTCCTGCACTGCATCAACACAATCCTGTAGCATCTCACAACCAGTTAGTCCAAAAATAAATCCTATACTACAATGAAAATCAAATAAAAACAAGAAGAAAAACACATGGGTTGCCGCCCAAGAAGCGCCTGATTTAACGTCGCAGCACGACGCATGTTACCATCACATCATTTGAAATGAACAAGTGCCACCACATGGCTATCATCAAATTTTCCCAAGTATTGCTTGACCCTGTGACCATTAACCCGGAAAAGCTCCCCATTTTTGTTCTTCAAATCGAGGGCACCAAACGGGGTCACAAACACTACCTCAAAAGGTCCGCTCCATTTTGACTTTAGCTTTCCCGGAAACAACCGTAACCGAGAGTTGAAAAAGAGCACCAAATCACCTACTTTAAACTCCTTACCATGAGCATATTTGTCATGAAGGTACTTCATCTTTTCCTTGTACAAGGAAGAACTGGAGTAGGCATGGAAATGAAATTCATCAAGTTCATTGAGTTGCACAACACGGAGATTTGCAGCCACATCCCATTCAAGGTTCAATTTCTTCAAAGCCCACATGGCCTTATGCTCTAACTCAACCGGTAAATGGCAAGCTTTCCCGAACACCAACCGATATGGATACATACCAATCGGAGTTTTGTAAGCAGTCCTATACGCCCATAGAGCATCATCCAACTTCTTAGACCAATCGGTCCTATTTGTATTGATCGTTTTAGACAGAATATTCTTGATTTCCCTGTTTGAGACTTCAACTTGGCCACTCGCCTGAGGATGATAAGGAGTAGACACTTTGTGGTTGACACCATACTTTGCAAGCAAGTAGTCACAAGCTTTATTGCAAAAATGCGACCCCCCATCACTTATGATTGCACGAGGAGTGCCAAACCTTGTAAAAATGCTCTTTTTGAGAAATTCTACCACGCTCCTAGCTTCATTGTTGGGCAAAGCCACGGCCTCGACCCATTTTGAAACATAGTTAACCGCTACTAGAATGTAGGTGTTTCCGCGCGAGCTTACAAATGGGCCCATGAAACCAATGCCCCAAACATCAAAGATATCCACTTCTAGAATGGTGTTTAGAGGCATCTCATCTTTCTTTGAAATACCGCCCGCTCTCTGACATTGGTCACACCTTTTCACGAGATCACTTGCATCTTTGTACAAAGTTGGCCAATAAAACCCACAACTTAGAACTTTCGAAGCTGTCCTCGTCCCTCCATGATGGACACCATAGGGAGAGGAATGACAAGCCACTAAGATACTCGATTGCTCCTCCTCAGGGACACACCTCCGGATCACTCCGTCAGTGCAAACTTTGAACAGGTATGGCTCATCCCAATAGAAGTCCAGACTATCCCGTTTGAGCTTCTTCCTTTGGTTAGAAGAGAGCTCACACGGGATGATGCCAGTCACAAGGAAATTAGCAACATCCGTAAACCATGGCATATCACTCATCGACACAGAAAGTAGCTGCTCATCAAGAAATGCATCATTGATCTCTAGGCCATCACATGGCCTTCCTTCCTCTTCCAAGCGGGACAAGTGGTCCGCCACTTGGTTTTCACTACCCTTCCGGTCCACAATTTCTAAATAAAACTCTTAAAGTAACAAGACCCATCGCATCAGCCTAGTTTTGGAGTCTCTCTTTGTCATCAAGTACCTAAGGGCTGTATGATCGGTGTGCACTATGACATTGGCCCCCATAAGATTTGGCCGAAAATTTTCCATTGCGAACACAATAGCCAACAACTCTTTCTCAGTTACCGTGTAGTTACTTTGAGCCTCATTCATTGTCTTGCTCGCATAGCACACTGGATGAAACATTTTGTTCACTCTTTGACCCAAAATTTCCCAACCGCAACATCACTCGCGTCGCACATGAGCTCGAAAGGCAAGCTCCAATTAGGTGCGGTAATGATCGGGGTAGTGGTCAGCTTATGCTTGAGAAGTTCAAAGGCCTGCATACATCCCTCATCAAACACGAACTTGGCATCCTTTTCTAGTAGCTTGCACAAAGGATTCACTACCTTCGAAAAGTCCTTGATAAATCGTCGGTAGAACCCCGCATGCCCAAGAAAACTTCTAACCCCCCTGACAGAAGTGGGGGGAGGAAGTCTTGATATCACCTCAATTTTGGCTTTGTCAACCTCAATACCATGCTTTGAAATTTTATGACCCAACACTATGCCCTCCTCAACCACGAAGTGGCATTTTTCCCAATTTAGCACAAGATTGGTGTCTTCACACCGGGCCAACACTCTATCCAGATTTTTCAGACACTCGTCAAATGAATCACCTACAACATTGAAGTCGTCCATGAAAACTTCCAAAATATCTTTCACCATATTAGTGAAAATGGCCTTCATACACCGTTGGAATGTTGCCGTGCATTGCACAACCCAAAGGGCATCCGAGAAAAAGCAAAGGTGCCATATGGACAAGTAAAGGTTGTCTTCTCCTGATCCTCTGGAGCTATCAAAATTTGATTGTACCCTGAATAACCATCCAAGAAACAATAGAAGGCACGCCCAGCAAGACGATTAAGCATCTAGTCAAGGAAAGGCAATGGGAAGTGATCCTTGCGGGTCGCCTTGTTCAGCTTGCGGTAGTCCATACACACCCTCCATATAGTCACTGTCCAGGTTGGAATAAGTTCATTATTAGCATTGGTCACCACGGTCATACCACCCTTCTTTGGCACACACTGCACCGGTGAAGTCCACAAACTGTCAGAGATAGGGTACACCACTCCAGCATCAAACCACTTGATCACCTCCTTTTTCACAACTTCTTGCATTGCCTCGTTCATCCTCCTTTGATGTTCCAATGAGGGTTTTGCATCATCTTCCAGAATAATCTTGTGCATACAGTTAGCATGGCTTATTCCCCGAATATCAACTAAAGTCCATCCAATTGCCTTTTTCCGCTTTTTGAGCACCGCCAATGTGGCATCTACCTGCATGTTAGTAAGACAAGAGGAAAGAATAATTGGTAAAGTTAAATTAGGGCCTAAGAATTCATACCTGAGGTGTGGAGGCAATGGCTTCAACTCCAACACCGGAGGTTCCTCAATTGAAGGCTTTGTTTGAGGGGTCTTTCTATTTTCAAGATCCAAAGAGAGTTTCCTAGGCTCATAAGAATAAGAGCCCATTCCATGTAAAGCATTCACGCACTCCACTCGGCTCTCATCATCATTGACATCAAGATTCAACAATACGGCCTCCAAAGGGTCCTCCACATTGATCATTGCACTAGTATCATCAATTATCAAAGCCGTGACAAGATCCACAAATGAGCACACTTCTGTACAATTGGGTTGCTTCATTGACTTGCACACATGAAAAATGACCTTTTCATCACCCACCCTGAAAGTGAGTTCCCATGCTTCCACATCCACTAGAACCTTCCCCTTAGAAAGGAAAGGTCTCCCCAATATGATCAGGACCTCTTAATCTACCTCGCAATCCAAGATCACAAAATCAGCTGGCAAGATAAATTTGTCCACCCGGACAAGCACATCATCAACAATACCCACTGGTCGCTTCATTGATCTATCTGCCATTTGCAATCACATGGAAGTTGGCCTCGGTGGCCCAGTACCCAAAGTCTTGAAAACTGAGTAGGGCATCAAGTTGATACTAGCCCCTAGATCACACAATGCTTTAGCAAAGTCTGCACTCCCAATAGTGCAAGGGATAGTGAAAGCACCGGGATCCTCTAACTTCGGAGCCATTGAATGTACTATAGCACTAACTTGGTGGGACATCTTGATAGTTTCACAGTCCATGGATCTTTTCTTTGTTAGCAAATCTTTCATGAATTTAGCATAGCCAGGCATTTGCTCTAAAGCCTCCACCAAAGGAACATTAATGGATAAGCTCTTCATCATGTCAATGAACTTTTTGAATTGATTCTCATTTTTCTGCTTAGCTAGCCTCTGAGGATAAGGGGGAGGTGGCCTAGGCAAGGGTGCCTTGGCTTTTGGCAAAATCGGCTCCGACATGTCTATGACGTATTCCCTAGATGGGTTCACGTCATTTTGCGTTTCCACCTCGACATCTTGAATATCAATCCTCACTTCTTGATTCACGTTTACATCAACCATATTCTCAACCACCAAAGGAACTTCATCTTCTTGCAACTCAACTTCATCACCCAAAACTTGCTTTTGTTTGGAGGCATTCATATCACCGCCTCTTCCACTCCGTGTAGTTACCGCCATAACATGATTGTTACTACCCTTTGAGTTAACCACCGTATCACTCGGTAGAGCCCCCTTTGGGCGAGTATTCAAAGATTGTGAGATTTGGCCTAGCTGGACCTCTAAATTCCTGATTGAAGTGTTGTGAGAAGCCAATTGTTCATCGGAGTCAGCATTCTTTTTCATCATCTGTTCAAACATCATTTCAATTCTACCCATTTCATTATTGGAAGAACTAGGACCCTGGGATGGAAAAGGCGGTGGGTTGCTCGGTTGTTGGTACATTGGGGGCCTTTAAAAGCCTTGCCCCTGATTTCCTTGGTTATTGTTCCATCCACCCTGGTTATTGTTGTTTCCACCCCAATTGTTGTTGTTGCCCCAGTTTCCCTGATTGTTCCAATTGTTATTTTGATTTCTCCAATTGTTGTTCCCTTGTTGTTGATTGTTCCAATTATTGTTGCCTTGTTGTTGGTTACCCCAATTGGATTGGGATCTCCATTGCTGTTGTTGGTTAGAAGAATTGCCTCTTTGGCCTTGGTAATTATTCACATATTGCACCTCTTCGTTCTGCCCATCATAACAATCATCTTGGAATCTACCACAATCATTGTCAAATTGATCTGAATTCTCTTGGTTCTGTTGACCTCTCTGTCTTCTGTTGTTCACAAGTATGTTAACACCCTCCATGGCATTTACTTGGCGAGGATTCTGAACTTGTTGCAACTATGCCTTTGCTAATTGGTTCATTGTTGTTGTAAGTTCTGCTATAGCCTGTCCATGGTCATGTAGTTCTTTGTGCAAATGAGTGACCGTGGGGTCACCCTGTGGCACATTGGCTCTACTTTGCCAAGCGGAGGATGTGTCAG